>NC_072732.1:1704340-1784577 GCF_026930045.1 Uloborus diversus
ATGCCACTTATTTCCTACGCTGGTTTCAAAACTTTTTTTTTGTAATGCAATGTTAACAAAAAAAAAAAAAAAAAGCCGTAGCGATATAGAGAATTTAATTGAATTTGAATTAGTTCAAACTATTTTATGTGTAACTTTCATAAATGAAGTTAATAGTTTAAGTTAGTTACACTCTTTCTCTTACTGATATTACATATTAATCCTGCTTTTTCTTTTCAAATTGACATTATTCTGATGGATAGCTTAGCCAAATGGGGATTACTTCTCTATCAAGAGTTAACTAAATTATAAGATTGTCTTATTAAAAGTTGAATCGATTATTTCAAAAAGGGTTATAAGTCTTACGGGAATCCATTGGACTTGCGCCCATTTTGTAATAATAGATTCAGTTATGACTGTTATTTAACAGTTTTTTAAATACATTTTACTAAGAAAGTAAAAATTAAAATTTAACATTTAGCTTGCTATTTCAGTCATGCATGGAATATTTTTAGTTTAAAACATGAAATTGATTACATTTGAGTTACTAAAAACTAATCTTGCTGCATCCAATCTCCACGTCTATTGTAAATATTGTCGAAAATGTATTTTTGCCAGGATGGTTTTTTCCACCTAGAGCAAAAGCATGTCAACCCTAATATACAGTCAATATAAGATTACAAGTTTTTTTTTTTTAATGCACCCTTCAATATTTTTAAAAAATTAATTGTGTGGAAATTTAATTATCTTTATTGAAAATTAAGAAATATTTATACAAAAAAAGCATTAGAGTGTAAATACTATAAGTTTCTGATATTATAATGTTGTGCTAGAAATTTCCTATCTCCCCCTAGTTTCCAGTTTTTCCCTATCATTCCCATCTCTAGGAGTGTCCGTTTCGCAGGATATTTAGTTTGAGTAAAAAATTCGAAAAGAAGCTGAAGTGTATGCAAAATGATAAATTTTTGAAACATAGAACACTGGAATTTGAAAGAAATAAACAAGATAGATGCAGGGGTAGAAGTAGTCCTATATATCCTACATTTTCAAAAAAAGCATCAAAAGTGTCCTGTATTTCCTATATTTTTGCCAATTGTCCTATATTTCCTATATTCCCATAGTTTGTTATAAAGATTTATAGAAAATGACTATTAAAAAGCCTTTAGGTTACTTAATTTGCGCTTTATCTCACAAGTTGACAAAAGATAATTCAAGACTGCTTAAAAACAAGATACATTAGTATTATTTTTTTTTAAATGTCTGCCGGTAAATGTCTGTTTAAATTTTGTAGTAAGTTTAGAGTATTTTTGACAAAATTTAAAAATTATTTTGAGAGAAAGCTTCAGTTATCCATATTTTATGACAAGCTCTCCAAACTTTTGATAAAGCACTTTGTTAACGAATCTTCACTAACAACAAAATGCGGTGAAGATTCAGCCATTATTAATACCAAAACAAAAATCTATTTAAAATATTTAAATGTAGGTAATTATGCAAAAAAAAAAAGATATTGATGTAAAAATTTTTGAGGAATGGGGATTTGATGTACTTGGCAAAAGATGAAATACAGAAAAATGGTAGGCAAAAGCTTTTCTAAAATATAAATAATCAATAATTGTAAATAGTTATATTAAATGTAAATAGATTTCAGATTGTTTAAATTTGTTTTAAAATATTTTTTGTAAACAAGTAAAAAAACTTATTTTCTTATTACATTATTCTTTCAGGAACAGGAAACTCATTCTAAGTATCATTTCTATTTGGGTTTTTAAACGGTATGCAGTATGATTCATTGAAATCATTGATAATAATTGGTGCAAAAATAATTAGAAAAAACAAACTATGTATTGTTTATTTTTTCACATCAAAATCATTCATAAAACATGTGTCCTATATATGTCCTATATTTTTTGTAAAAATGTCCTATATATTACAAGTCAACCGCTTCTACCCTGTAGATGGCAAAAAATTTAATTTGTTTGAAGCACTATTATAATTTTTTATTCATTTCTTTTTTTTTTTTTTAACTTTCAGGTGCAAGAACCGTTGGACATTCGTATCAAAATGGGTAAAGAGCTGCTCTACATTGAGAGCTGGTGCCATAAACGCCAGTACGATGCCTTCTGTCAAGTCCTCGGCTCCGGAATGAATCTCCACCTGAAGGTGAGTGAGAGCCACGCTTTGATTCTGTTGAACTTTTCAACAGCAAAGTTTGGAAGTATAACCGCTAGATGCATTGGTTTCAACTTTCCGCACATGCTTCCTGATATTTGAAAGACTTCGATTTCTTTATGTTGTGATCATCTGTTGCTGGAGACTTTTCTTATAAGCAAAGAGGGTTTTTTTTTTGTTAACTCACTGCTAAAAACGAGCTGATGTGTGCATCACATGACTTCCTTTTACTCCGATTTAATGTCATTTCCCCATTATTGGCATTTTTAATGTGATTCAATAGTTTACTCTAGTGGCTAGTTTACTCAACAATGGCTAAATTAAAACCAGGTTTTAAAAGGAGGGAAAAAAAATTGTCAAGTTGGCGACCAAAATACTGGCGATCTATCGCCAAGTGTCCGCCAAATTATAACATCACTTGAGTTTACATCGAAATTAACAATGATTTCCCCACAAAAAGGGGCAAAAGACCCCTTTAGAAACATCCGAATGCAACCAAAAGGGAAGGTGCAGAACTAGGCCCCACTAGGAGTCTACGTACCAAATTTCAGCTTTCTAGGACATATCGTTCTTGAGTTATGCAACATACATACGCACATATGGACGTCATGAGAAAATATGTTGTAATTAACTCGGGAATCGTCAAAATGGATATTTCGCATGTCTATACGTTCTCAGGCACTTATCCACGTGTGGTCGAGTCGAAGAAATAACTCCACATTCATTCGGGGGTGAGTAAAATGGAAATTAAGGTCGATTTTTTGAGTGAAATTTTTTTACAATACTTCCTTTTTTGTAAAAGGAAGTAAAAATATTCACTGTCAGGGATGAAAATTTGTTTTTTGATGGTTTTCTGTCTTTTTGAAAAAGTTTGAAATGGAGTGAAGCAGAACAAGATAGGAATTGATACTAATAAATAATCTAAATGAATTAAAATGTTTAGAAAATTCAGGCAAAGGTTTTTTTTTACTTTCTTCTATATCTAATATATAGAAGAAAGTATTGGATTCGTGCAAATTTTCAAATTTCGAATTTTGACGGATTCGAACGTTTTGAGGTGTGCTGAGTCCATTTCGACCATTTTTGGAAAATGTCTGTGTGTGTGTATGTATGTGTGTGTGTATGTATGTATGTGTGTGTGTATGTATGTGTGTCACGTCTGTGTGTGACCAGTTTTTTGTGGCCGCTC
The DNA here is from genome assembly GCF_026930045.1 of Uloborus diversus. Classification (NCBI taxonomy): domain Eukaryota; kingdom Metazoa; phylum Arthropoda; class Arachnida; order Araneae; family Uloboridae; genus Uloborus; species Uloborus diversus. The sequence continues at coordinate 1,707,681 of NC_072732.1, forward strand.
TACAGCAAAAACTACCGCATGAAATCGAACGAAATTTGGTACACATATGTGCCCGTATGTGAACTTGTGCCCATTGGTTTTTGGCGCGAATTCCTCCAAGGGGGGTGGAGCAATGGGACGTTTTTTGAGTTTTGCGTGACTGCTATTCCTCAGGAAGTAACTGGCGGAATCAAACAAAATTTGGTCCATATGTTGCCATTAACAGGAACAGGTGCTGATTCAATTTTGGTGTCAATAACTCAAACGGGGGTTGAGCTATAGAACGTTTTTTTGTCGTCAATTGTGACTGCTGTATCTCAAGAAATAACGAACGGAATGAAAGAAAAATTTATCGGCAAGTAGCCCTTAGTGGGTATAAGAGCTGATTTTATTTTGGTGTCAACAGCTAAAAAGGGGGTAGCGCAATCGCCCGTTCTTTTTTTCCATTGTGAGTGCCCTATCTCAAGAAGTAATGCTACGTTGTGGTTGAAATTTGGAATATATGTGAATCCATACGTAAACAGGCTTTGGTTCAATTTTGACTCCAATCGCTCCAAGAGGTGTTGATTTTTTTTTTTTTTTGCGAATAAAAAGTTTTATTAATGCAACAATAAGAAAGATAAATCGTAATAGATTGTCGTCTGCGTATTTCTCGTGATTTTAATTGTATGGAAATGATCGGAAATATTATCTCAATGATTTAAAATTTTCAACTGTTGCCATCTTATGTTTGTTAATAAATAAAATATTTGTAATTAATTCAAGTAAGGCTTTTAAAATAACTTTCAATTTTCGCTCTTTGTTTTGTTTTTACAATAATTCAGACACTGGGATGGTCGTCAAGTTTTTGCATGTGTCATTTTGTTTCTGTTAGGAATATTGCTTCCTCGTCAAGCATGAGGAGGGATCAGAAAAAGGAAAAATATAGAAGAAAGTTTCGTGATGGCCACAACATACTAGTTTAATCATTACTTAATGATAAATTTAGTTATTCTTGGTTCAAGTGAAACAATGAGTTGTAATTTTATTTCTCCACTCAGCACGTTAGTTCTTCAGTGTGCTTGCTTATTCATGTTTTTTACTTTTTAGCACTTTTCATAGAAAATGATCGTTTAATTTTTAAGTATAAAGCTTTGTATCTAATCCTTTTATTTACTTAAAAATTTAATTGGAGACACTCAAATTTGGAACCTCGCAACCTTCAGAATTTTTTTCAACTCGAACCAACAGAATTTTTTCATCATGTACCCCTGTACATCACTGTAACCTTCATAGCTTCCAAAGGGGCCCATATGCAAAATTTCAAGGGGGGACTCAGATATTTTCCCTATGGTTTAGCAGGATATTTTCCCTGTAGAAACCGATTTCAGTACAGATTAGAGTTGTTAAAATTTGACGTTTTTAATAACTTATTCATTAATGGCTGGAGAAAAAATGTTTGTACATTTTTGCAAAAAAAAAAAAAAAAAGAGTACTAAAAGCAAGGAAGTTCTAATTTCAAAGGGGGCTTGAGCCTCCACTTGCCCCCCCCCCCCCCCTGACTTAGATAAAATGAAAACTTTCTGCGAACACAAATCCTAACTGGAAAATTTTCTGCAAATAATTATTTTGCCTAACTCACCCTTGAATAAAGAATTAAATTTATATTCAAATATGAAAGAAACAAAAAAAAAGTGCTTTAAATCATTTTAATTTTTTTTACAATAACATATAGCTTGCTTATTTTTCACCAACTGAAGAAAACTGCCAAAACCATTATTTTTTTTTACACATGTGCTTTAAAAGGCTTTTGGAGAAAGGCTTAACAGAAATAAATTCTGGGATTTTCTTAAAAAATACCTTTAAAAAAATTTAATCAACATTAGCAGTTTGAAAAAAAATTTCTGCAGAGCCAAAAATTTTCTGCGAACGCTGTTCGTGCGTTCGTTTATATATATTTTTAATGCAATTGTCACTTTTTTTGTTGTGTATGAACTATGTTTTCTTTTTCAGCAAAACGAGCTCCTCCGAGACATTTTTGATCTGGGTGAACCGTTGAATGATGATGGATCCTTTTTTAAAAGCTCAAAGCTGCAGCGGGTGAGTAGTTTTCGTATGAACAACGATCCCCTATGCTCCCTCTGGTAGCGATCTGGATGTTTGAATGTGAATGAAGTCACGAAAAATCTTGTGTTTAAGTGATACTGAAAATGGATAGTTCGAAGTAGAAAACATGGCAGGGTTATGGCAACTTGATCGCTTTGCACATTTTGCCAAGAACAATGGAATTGGAGGGTATTTTTACATTTTAATAGAACTATTGATGTTATTTTTTGGCTTTTTGAAATTTGTTTGGCTGATTATTTTGAATTTTAATGGAATGTTTCATGCAGTTATTTCCAATATGTGCTCTTATGTTTTCCTAAGAAGGCTGAGAATAATTTTAAAGGGGACATACACCTGTTACAACTATATCATTTATAATATACTAAAAAAAAAAAAAAAAAATCCATCGAATCAATGTCAGAAATTAGAATCAGAATAGTGTGATATTTGTCGTTTAGCTTTATCAGGGTTCAAAAATATCCGAAATTTTGATATATATCCGATATTTTCAATTAGCACAAGTCTTCAAAATAGTAAATGCATCCTCAAATCACTCTTTATATTCTGAAATTATAATTACAATATATAGACTTAAAATTAAGGTTTCTTTCCTTATTTATATCTAATACTAGTTTGCGTGCCCGGCGTTGCACGGGCTACTTAAAAAATGAAAGAGATGTCCAATTGATGTTTTTGTATTATTCTGACATCAGTTTCTAAAGCGCTAAGGAGTAAATAATTACGCGTAATGCAAGGTTTGCAAAACACCAGTAGAGCATATTTTTGGCAAAAACCTCTTTAACGTTAATCATAGTTATCAATAATACAAGTTATGAGTATTTTCAATTAGCACAAAAGATGAAAATATATGCATTCTCAACTATAATATGTGCTCACTTTAAACTGAATTAAATCTGATAGAATATATCTGAAATATTTATGTACAATTACAATCAGCTTTTTACATAAAATGACACACACTTTTTTGTTGATTACGTGAAACTAAAGCACGAAGACTTATTAAATACCAATAAGCATTAATTTAATATCAAGCCATCACATTCCAAATTAGCTTTCGTTAAAATTCTTAAAAACAATATTTTTGTTCAACTCTGTTTCACTTAAAGAAATCCAAACAATCTTGATTTAACATGTTCTTTTAACGATACAAACTGTATTTCAAAAATAGAAACAGGAAAGAAAAAGAAAGTTATTGCAATTCGAAAACTCACCCATGTAACGGGAAAAAGTTCAACAAAATAAACATAATTAGTCGCACATCCTAAATATATCAAAATATGAGGCCGTGAATGATAAACTTACACTACAATCAATAAACATAGCTAAAGAAACAACTTTTATATGAGGAAAAGAGTTAAGAACGTCGAATGTGAAAAAATAAGAAAGCACAGACGAAAAATGTCCGAATAGAGCAACCAATTTTAAACTAATTAAAAATGAAATTCTAGATGGAAACGTTGTTTTAAGATTTGGACAGCAGCCAAAAAAATCTCTTTTGACACAATTATTAGAATTTTATATGCTCACCCATATGCAAAATGGCAACAGGAAAGAAATAAAAATTCCTGAATAGCGTTATGTTAATTAACGTTTTAATTAATATCTCCGCTAATTAAAGTCGTACAATTATGAGATTAATTAAAGTCGTACAATTATGAGATTGGTCCTATTGTTTTCTTTGGAAAATTTCGAAATGATCGGTATCTCGTTTGACTCCCGATTCGCAGTGGTTCTCGAGAAGATCGATCTTCAGACAGACAGACGGACGTGAACAGATTTTAATATTATAGTGGATTTCATTTTATGGTTCTGTCAGTTTTAATGGAGTTAATTTAGCATTTGCTGTTTTACTCATTTTTCTTTTGTTAGCTACTTATACATTTATATGATTCACAAATGCAGTCATAAGACATTTTATATTTTTCTGAGCAATGTTTAATATTCAATTAGGCACTTTTAATATGAATTAAAATTGTTACATTACTAATAATATCATGAATATAAAATACAAGTAAAAAATGAATATTATATTACTTTGTTGTATTCATGATGTATTAATCCATCATAAAAAAATAGTACATAACTTTTTGATTATTTTTTATAGTAAATGAACAATATTACTAGGATTAATGTACTTTTTGTATTGAAAATACGGTAGTTGGAAAATAAATATCGAAAATTACGTGATATTTTCAAAATATATATCGACTGATATGTATCAGCGAGCCCTGAGCTTTATTATTATTACTTTACTTATTTTGCTGGAGATGATTGATTTTATTCTTATAGTGTTTAAAACTAAGGTATGATAGAGCACTATGTTTATGTTGCATCCCCCCCCCCCTATTGTTAAAGAATTTCACATTTGATGTACCTGGAAAATAGTTCTCCCCATCTTTCCTATTTCAATTGCGGTACCTCAGTTTTCTGTTGAAATGTTTAAATTTTTGTATCTTTTATTTGAGAGTTATAATTTTCACTTTCCAAGCATTTAATGCTGGCTATAAAATGTTGAGCAATACGTTTTAGCTTTTGTTCATATTTTGACAAAAAGGAGAAACTTATTTATTTATTTATTTTTTTTTTGAAATCGAATAAAAACTGTTTTTTTTTTCAATATCTACAAAAAAGTACTGCTTGAGACGAAATTAATTTTTGTTTCCTTTATTTTTCTTTCTATTTTTATTACAGCAGCTATGTCTAAATGCAATCTTTTTGCACCCTTAATAAGAATCGGAATTTTTATTTTTCTAAGTGTTTTGATATCTTCTCTAAAGTGGCAAATATAGAAATTTAAATACTCGTAAATTTTTTCATTCAGATTTAAATCAAAGTTTTCATGTTTATGGGAAGATTTAATTTAAATCTGAAAGTATTGATCTTCATACTAATATACTCAAAAATGTATACCAGTATGGAAATTGACAACCTTTTTAAATGTCATTGAATTAAGAGTAAATTTAGCTTTGGTTATAAGTTTTACATATATTGAAATTTAGAATATTTGTGCAGTTTTAGTGTGTTCAAAATGTTGTTATGGCTAAATCTCTTTTCAAAGCTCTTAGGAAAACACAAGCTTCATTCGTTGTAGTAAAATTCAAGCAATACAGTGGCAATTAAAAATTGACCATACATTTATTTCGATAAAACGAATTTTCCGTCACATTGTTATATGCTCTTTTGAGATTTTACTGTGTTGAGAATTTAAATGAAATCATATAAGGCCAAAAGATAGTGTTTCACCTTCAGGGCCCAATACAGGCTGATTTTGCTACCGTTTTTCGGTACCTTCACAAAAATCTTGTTTTGAAATCGGTACTTTCACAAAAATCAAGTAATAAAATCAGTAGTTTCACAAACACATCGAAAATTTTACAAAAATTCGCATTTTAAAATATAATATTTGTTCCTCTGTTTAAAACAAAATTTACTCATAACATAAAATTCTAAGCAGGTTTATATGAACAATTGCTTAAGTAGCAACCTTTTTGTAGTATTTTAACTCATTTTTAGCTGTTTCTCGCCCAAGTGTATTTATGCAATATTATCACAATCTTTCAACATCTGTTTTGGGAAACCGTTTTTCTCATAATTTCCTATATTGTACACAGTACATAGCCCATTAAACTGAAACTACGATGGTATTTTTTGTACTTTTTAATTTTTTAGCTCCCCCCCCCCCCAAAAAAAAAAAAAACGAAACCTGTTAAAAATAATACTAGATGACATTTACACTTTTGGAACTAAAATTTCACTTATTCTACTTCTCTTTTACAAAAATGAGGATGCCTCTTTCTAAAATTTCACAAAAACAGTGCAAATGATATAAAAAAACTTTCACAAAAATAGAATGATGCAATACTTTCACAAAAATAGGTAGCGAGAAAAAAATCCTGGATTGGCCCCTGACCTTATTACATATGTTAAGTTATTTGAAAATGCATTGCTGGTTTCCATTGTACTCAACCTGTTCCCTCTTTTTTTCCAGCATAGTGCTCACATTGCAGCTTTCAAGGCCCGAACGAAGACGATGAGCAAATTGAGAGATAAAAGAGCTGATGTAGTTTGTTGAGGACTGTTTAGTCTAGCTTCTGAAAACATGGTTTTTATATGGACTCTCTAGTTTCAATTGCAGTTATTTGTAAGAAAAAGGAAAATTAACTTATTGGCCCATTTTTTGGGGAGGGAAGGGTTAACAAAAAAAGATACCCGATTAAGTTCAAATGCTCAATTGTTTTGGCATCTTTTAAACTTTTTGACCTTTTTAAGTAATCGGATTCTTCGATTTTAAAATGTTACTTATTTATAAGGATATGTATTTGTTTTCTTTAAAACTAGTTTGAATTCAGGAGCAAGCAACATCTTTATTTCAAGCAATTTCTTTAACATAACAAGAGCAAAATCATCTACATTTTATATTTCATTAAAATTGTTTTTAAAAGTTTAGCTGTGGGAAAGAATTGCTGGATTTTCTCAATACTCTGCCAAAACACAAATAAAAAGATGAGATATTTGTTTCGTTTGTGGACTGTGTAAAACGTTTCGAAAATTTTCGTGTACTAGACGTGACTGAAAGATTACCTATATATTTTCACTGAAGTATTTTGTGGGATTATTTTGTTTTTCTGAAATTATTTCCAAAATTTATTTTCTCCAGGAAAGAGTGTTATGTGTTAATGTGATGTTTAGTTTTACAATTAAACAATTCGCTGGTCTTCAATCTAGAAGTTTATGTTCAACTTTTATATCTTTTTTTTTTCTTAGCATCCAAAAATGTTAATGAACTTTCTTATTCTTTTCAATAGTATTATTTTATTTCCCCCGTAAATGGATGGCGGAAAGTTGTCATCGATAAGTAACCCGAGTCATTGTTTTGTTGATGCGTGATAGTTATTTTGTTTTTTGTTATGTTTTTATAAATATAGTTGTATAATTTAACAACAGTTTGTAGTCATGATAATATATATTGTAAATAAGATTGGAGGAAACGAGTGTAAATATACGGAGTGATTAAATTTCAGAGGGCATTTGAATGATTCAGATAAAATATTATTTTTACTGAAATCATTTTTTACTTAATTAATCAAAAATCTTTTGTGCAACTGTGATTTTTAACTCTCTGGCAGTCATGTAGGTATTATCAGTCACCGAAGTCCTCTTCGAATGAATAAGAAGTGTTCGTTATGTCAACGAATGTCCGGAGTTCGTCTGAGGGGGATCCAAACGAAAATTTTCTAATATTTTGTGTATTAAAATTGTTTTCAGTGCACTAAGTGTAGCTATAAAAGGCTATAATTTTGAATTCTTTGGTATTTATTCTGACGCATATGTTTATACAGATCAAGTAAAATATAGATATATGAAACAAGTAAAAATGTATAATTACATTGTCAGGAAATTACAAATAATTTACTACATTTAAATAAGAAAAAATATTTTTAAAGACTCAGTTTTTTTTATTGTTGCTTATTTCAAACATTTCCTGCTGCAATATTTTAGATGGTATCACCCTAAATTTTAGCATTGATTTTAATTCTAGCCCACTACATTTTGTGTGTACATATATATTTAAATATGTCTCGGCAATAATTTAAAATTAAATTCAGTCTTGTTTAACACATTTAAATATTTATTAAGTTAAAACATAAGTTTTGCAGATTTTCTTAAAATTTCTTTATTAAATAATCTTCTAGGTTCAGTGATTTTAATGCCAGATTTTCTTTTCATTTTAAGTGGAATATTTGCCATAAAAATTCTATTTTTTGTTTTTATGTTCCTATTACAAGATATGTATTTCATTGTAATTGACTGTGATTGGTATGCAAGTTGCTTGTATGGAGCTAAATGTACAGAAGAACCCTATATATATTTATTATGTATATTAGGCTTAAAATTTTAATGGAAAATTTCCCCAAATATGTAATGATACGATTATGTTGATGCTCTGCAGTAATAAATATTATTTATGAAGTCTTTGATATGGATTTTTTTAACTTTTTTCTCATATTGGGGGTACGAATTTCCGATTGATGTGCTGTGTTTTTGTGACATCTATCAAAGTTGTTGACAATTATTCATTTTCAGTGAAAAATTTGAAGTCTTTTGTGGTCCGTGCCAGGATTATTTTCAAGAAAAGAATGTGAAAATTTTTAATAAATATTACTTAATTTATATTGATTCAGTTTAACAAACTGTGCTTCAAGTAAAAACATGTTAAAAGAGCCCTTAAGTTCCCCGAAGTGATCATAGTCTAAAGCTGCATTTTGCGTATTGTTTAAAAAAAAATAGTTCTAGGTCCCCTGTACCCTAGACCCTCCACTCCTAAATACAGCATGTTTCGTCTTGCACTGCAAAAGGAAATTCATTATTAAAAAATAATACAGATTTAAACATAATTCCTGTTTTTAGTTTGATCCTTACCTCAAAAAGTTTTCCCCCAAATTTTTTTCCCCCACCTTTTCTTGGTTCTATGAATGAATGACAAGGGTAGGAGTTATCCTAAAATTTCTAACTTTTCAAAATTGTCCAAAATTTTAATATTTGGAACTTTGTTCCAACATTTTTGTTATTTTTTTATTTATTTATTTATTTATTTTTTTTTTTGCTATGGTTTTTCAGAAAAAGAAAGATATCCACTTTTATCGGTTCAAACTTTTTCTATTGTTCTCGTTCAAACTTAGAAATAACTTCTAATTTTCCTTTTAGGGGACAAAAAAACATACTTTGGTTTTTGAACTAGTAGTAAAGGGGAAAGGGTTGTGTTTTGGAATGAAATTAATTAACATGATGCTTATGCTAAAAATTTAGGTGTTTGTTTTTGTAGCTATAAAATATTTATTGTCCTAAAAATGTCCCAAAATTTGGTCAAAATTGTGACCAAATTTTTTTTAAGGTCACAAACCTAGTTTTTTTTTAACCTAGAGCCGCTATATATACAGGCTGACGCATCAGCTTAAGTTTAGCCATTTTAGATGGGATTTTTCATTGTTTCAGAGCTAGGGTTACTACTGCAAAAGTTTCGGGTTTTGCCAAATTAGCCAAAAATAATATTTCATTTAATAAACAATCCATGTGCCGCTAATAATTGCTGGCAGTGAAAAATCACCAAATGCGATAACTTGCCAGAAAATACAACCACTCAAACGCTGGGTTTTGTTTTGTTTTTGACACTTTGATTAATTAAAGTGGTTGATTTAATTAATCAACCACCACTGTTTCAAGTAATTACTTTTTAAAATGGTTTGAACTCAGAATGAAAACTATATTAAAGTAGTGATAATTAAGTCATTAACATTTTTCGGAAAATATCTTCAAATCCTGACGTCCGGTTTATCTATGCACGTATGGATACACTGCCAGGCATGTATCCAAGATTTGGTACAGTTGATTCCGGTTAATACGACCACATTGGGATGCGACTATTTCAGTCCTAATAACCGGCTGGTCCTATTAAGCAAAGAAATCCTGTGTAGCTTTATCGAACGTGTTATACACAAAATGATTATTGTGAGCCCCACATGTATGGTGAACATACACAGAAGAAAAGATGCTGTTTACGAAATTTTTGCGTTTAAAAGTTGAATTAAGTGAATAATGTTTTTACACTCGTTCAACAAAGTTTTCAGACTTATACAGTTTTAGTTATTTCTTTCAGTTAGTATATCAATTCAGTTCAATAACCAGAAACAACTTAAAACGTGAAATTGAAAAAGTAAGTGCTAAAAACTACTAATCAGCCAATGAAATGTAAATTACATGTTTTGCAGCTAAAAAGTTTATTGAAAAAATTTGCATATTATTGAATATGCTAAGTAAACTGAAGAAATTTGAAATTTTGATCTCTACTGGAACAGTGCTGCCATGCAATGGGGGGGGGGGGGGGCTTCAATAACCCTTTTTTCTTCGTAAATATTGCTCTGCTTAATTGAAAGTTACAAGGAGCCATTATGACATTTTGTTGCACTATTGATTAAGTTAGTTGATCACTTGAAACTCGCTTCAAGCAGGTGATTTTTTCCCCAATTTGTTCGCATGTTCCTTGGTCCGATTAAATGGATTTTTGGTCCCGATAAGCGAATATTAGGTTTGGGTAAAGGAAATTGTTTTGGTTCTTTATGATTTGGTCTGAATCAACGGCTGGTCCTATTAAGCGGTTTCCATTGCATTTGTGTGCAAAAGTTCAATCAGTTTTGACCAAATTCTATTTGCCACTAGGGCCATAATTTCTGAAGACTGGTAGCCCAGGCTCCTATGTATTTTCTCTTAGATTTGGGTCGATCAAAGCATGGTTTCATATCAAGCCCCCCCCCCCCCTTAAAAACCATTTCTTACATTTCTCCAGCCATTAATGAATAAGTCATTAAAAATGTCAAAAAGTAATAAATCTAATCTGCAGGGCCAGATTAAGGCATCGGCACCAAATCTGTATATAAAGTTAAAAAATTGAAGTAATTTCATATTGCAACTGAGCAAGATGTACAATGTACGTATTTAATTGAAAAAAAAAAAACCTATTCTAAATCCAAAATATTTTATTTCATTATTATTGTATAAGTAGACAAAGGGGGAGGGGGGGGGGCATGAAATACAGTTCGTGCCCAGTGCTCACAAAAATCATGGTCGGGCCCTTCTGATTTGTAATGAAATCTTTCAATGGAGACGGTTTCTGACCCCCACCCTCCTATAAAATGTTGCATACTGTGCTCATGGATCAAAGTGGGAAAGTTGGGCTCCGTTGATTGGACACACAGGCACCGAAAATGTTGAAGAGCGCCCAATCTTCCTATTTCGTGCCATTCCCACCACACACGTAAAACTACGCTGTTCCAAGCCGGACCCCAAGTTTTTAAGTAGGCTGACATGGCCTCTCTACGGCCCTGTGTATGTTCGAATAGAGCAACGGGATAGCCAGTGACTAACCAGTTGCATTCTTCTTCTTCTTCTGGAGTTCCCGGAAGAAAATATTGTTGAGGACTGCGTACAGAGCGCTTTGCCTCCCTTTCGTATCTTATTTTGAATTAAACACAGTTGTCAATTGCATTCTAGTGAGTTATCTATTCGATTGTTTTTCTTGGGGACTCTAGATTTTCTACTTTTGATTGAATTTCTCCTTAGAGATGATCGGATAGAGCCACCGATCTGTTGATTTGATAACGTCAGTGGTTTAGATCGCAACTGGTTAGTCATCGGTTGTGTTCGACGAGCGATCGGCAGCTCACCGGTTAAAATAATGACGTCATTCCTAATGCTTTAGCATTAGGTGACGTCATCGCTGTCACGTGATCGGTCGCTACCGGTCGAGGTTGTCGAACGTAAGCATCGGTTTTCCAGCTACTCTATTCGAACGCGCCTTTTCTGAGACTATGCTGCTAGTACTTAACTGTAACTTTAACTTCGGTTTAAAAGCATGTTTTATTTGTTTACATTTGCAATGATGAATCTGGAGCGGATCAACTCTTACTGAAGTATTTTAAACTTGTAAAGTTATTTAGTAGTTCTATCCATTATTTAAAATTCACCGGTTTATTCTTTTTATGAAAACAAATTGAAGATCTAGTCAGCTTTTTCGTGTAAATATCATCTTCCATACGTACTGAATTATCCTTAAATCGTAAGCAATGTTACAAACTTAATTTGCTTTGTTTGCCATCGAATTGTATTTAATTCATTTTTTTTCTTGAATTGTTGAAAGCGGAAACTTGTGTGTTAGTTCTAGTCATATTTTATGAGCAATGTGAAACTAGTTTACGGGGAAAGTCCGCTATGTCACCTCTAATCCTCAATTCCAGAAAAAAGAAAAAAAAAATCCATAAATTTTTAATTTCCTATTGATTTGATTGATTTTAATTGGTTTCACCGTATTAAAAAAGCATAAGCTAATGAACTGATCAATGGCACTGGAGGGGTTTTAGAGTTAAAACTCCACCCCGAGCTTGAACACATTCATCTCCCCCATACAAATCAGGGGAAAAGCACTATTTAAACTTTTCTAAGCAGGATAGATTTCAACACATTATCTTACTATTTTTGGTGACCGTGAAGCACTCAAAAATTATTTTCCAATTCTTAAATATACGAATAATATTTTATGATGAGCACCTCTACGGACATAAGAGAGTTAAAATGGTCTCAATAGGGCCGTTTCCATGGACACTTTCGACCCCGGAAAAAACCTGATTTTCACCGCATTCTAGTTTTTTGCGGGGTATATGTGGAATTTTTCTCCTCCTGCTCCCTTCTGGGAGCAAAGCGGAATTTTACCCAGAATGCATTACACGAAACAAGTTCGTCTACTAGCCGCTAAGGATGCTGTGTAAAAACCGCTTTTTGTGGCACTCTTTTTACATGGAAACGGAGAATTTTTCAATCTTTTTTTTTTGCGGAGCCAGAGCAGGGATTTACCTACCGTGTGGAAAAGTGTGTTGTGAATGCGGCTAATAAAAAGTGCAGCACAGGGTTTCATTGTTGCCCAGCACTTCCAGCACTGAACAAATCCTTTTAAGGGAAACCTTTGGGATTTTCTGAGTCTCCTTCCCAATTCTCACTGAAAGATTGAAACTGTTATTAGCTCGAATTTGGCATTCAAAAAGACATTGATGTATTTGAAGTTTTAAATGATCTTGCAAAAAAAAACCTTCATAAAAAATATAAGGTTCAAGTAAACCAGCAAAGGACTCCCTGGTTTCAAAATAAGATATCTCGAAAACATAAGACGATATTGGAATAAAATAAACGGTATGTTTATTCTGAAACCCATAAAAATCATATAGAGGAACTTGGAAATTAACTGCCAATAGTTTGAAAACTGCCAATAGGTGGCGCTGCACAATGTAATTGCAATAGAAGTCTCCATAAATAGTGCTGTGACGAGGTTTGTTGTTTCAGCAGCAGTTTAGTCTCTCAGATATGTTTACATCTACGCTAGAAATTATCGTCCAACCTCTTCGCAGCACTATTCATAGAGACTTATTGCAATTACAGCGTGCAGCGCCACCTGTTGGAACTTTTTAAAACTAATTTACAAGTTCCTGTATATGATTTTTATGGGTTTCACAATAAACATACCGTTTATTTTATTCCAATATTGTCCTTTGTTTTCGATTTATCTAATTTTGAAAGCAGGGAGTCCTTTGCTGGACACCCTGTATATATATAATTTATATATACATTTATATATATATATACGAATATAATGCACTTTTCCCCATTTTCTTCGCTTTAAATTCATGGCAATATCTGTATGAATTTTTAATTATTTTACAGCGAGTGTTATAAATGAATAATTGCTAAGCCATAGAAACTCTTTGATTCAATATATTTAACATTTTCTCACTATAAATGAAAGCGAAGAAAGCAACAATTTTAGATTTTGAAAACCCCTCCCAGAAAATTTTTCTGGTTGCGCCACTGGAACTGATTTTTAGAGGTATTAAGTTTCAAAAGGATCATACTAGGGGGGTTATATACAATGGCATGAATCATTTATAAGATCATCTGGCTTAAAGGCTCAGTTTTACAAAGTTCCAAGGGGTGACCTTATTATATCAAGGTCGAATATACAGTAAGTCAGATTTGAAAGATAAAATAATTGGGGGCCTTTCACAAATGATGTCATGCTTTGAAGGGGGGGGGGGGGTTGAAATTGTGACAAAAGGAAGGGAAAGGGAAAAAAAGTATGACATCACACATTTTTTATAAGAATATGACAATGAAAAATAAATAGGGAGGGGGTTAGGTGAAGTGTAACGCAGGGGGATGGGGGTCAATTTTTTTGAAAAAAAAGTGGCATCATTTATATTATGGACTAAAGCAATATTAATTCTAGAAAGACAGGGACTTGTGTGATCCCTCGCACAGTTTGTTGTTCACTAACTCATTTAATATCAAACAGAGCTTAATGGAACTTTGTGACTTTTCATTATATGTCACTAAATAATAATTGTTTAATCATTTAATGATTTGCCTCATGGCAAATACTGATCGTTATACCTGGAAAGACGGGAGGGACCACAGTGGGCTCTAAACTTTTTTACAAAAAAAGATATTTTTACTTCCTTTTACAAAAAAGGAAATATTGTATTCACGAAAAAACTTTCACTCAAAAACCGGCCTTAATTTCCATTTTGCTCATCCCCGAATGAATGTTGAGTTTTCTTTTCGACCCGACTACACGTGGATATATGCCTAGGAACGTATAGACACCCGAAATATCCATTTTGATGATTCCCGAGTTAAATACATCGAGTTTTCTCGTGACGTCTGTATGTGTGTATGTACATATGTATCTTGCATAACTCAAAAACGGTATGTCCTAGAAAGGTGAAATTTGGTACGTAGACTCCTAGTGGTCTCTAGTTGTGCACCTCCCTTTTTGGTTGCATTCGGATGTTCCTAAGGGGGTCTTTTACACCTTTTTTGGGGGAAATATTTGTTAATTTCATTGCTAACTCAAGTGGTGTTATAATTTGTCAAACACTTGGTGAAATATCACCAAGCTTTTGGCCGCCAAGTTTTGTCGCCAACTTGGCAAAAAATTTGGCGATTTTTTTTAAAATTTTTTAGTTTGGTTTTGATTCGGCTAATGTTGGTGATATTTAAAGAGTTAGCCACTAAATCACATTAAAATTGCCCGTAATGTGGGAATAAATCTGTAAAACGTCTTTTTGCTTTGGTTCGCAAAAAACTAGGTGTGACAATATTTAGTGTTTCCTTGCTTACTCCTAGGCGCTGTTATCATTAAATTGGCGTAAAAAGAAAGTCATGTGATGCACACATCTGCTCGTTTTGCTTTCACTTGAATGTCGTAGCATAAAACAAATGCTGTTCACTCTAGTTTAACCTGTGACTCTTGCAACTCTCTTTATGCAACTGGTTAGATATCCAAAGGCTATAAACAATGCCGATTGCTTACCATCCTAACTGCAGCCATTGCTCTTGGAAAGATAAACTAGTTCAACCTTTTGACAAGTAGAGACAGAAAAGCTGAAAATAATAAAGTACTAAGTCTTTACTTAGTCGTATAAGAAGGTGCATTGTGTATATGGACTCACTCAGGTAGATTTTTTAAAAGAATTCACCCAAAAATGGGTAGGGGCCACACTGGCACCTTCAGTTTTTCTAGGTATACAGAAACTTTCAGCTTTTTTTAGTGTTAAGTAAGTGTAACAGAAAATGTCTCGAGTGCTGTGTTTAGTTTCATTTAAGATGAACCTGAAAAATCGTAGTTTTCAATTGTAAGAATAATATTCCAGATCAACATGGACGTCGGGAAGATTTTCTTCTCAACACTCAGACAATCCAGAATCTCGTCTTATGGGTCACGGTTACGTGGATCGCTTGGGGTGAACTTTGTGAAGAATTGTGCCGCTCAGCATTCAAGGGCAGAAGAAGCCGTCGTCGGTCGAGAGAAGATTCAACTGTCCAGGCCTTCCGTGGTGAAGTGGAAGAGACCCCCTTTCATGAAATGTCTCTTCGTGAATAAGTACGACGTGGTACGTATGTTGTCCATTAATGCTTTACCTTACGATGTTTCCTTCGGGCATTTTCAATGAGGGTGCCCTCTTTTTTGAATTTCTTAAAGCACCCTTCTCGCTCATTTGAAGTTTTAGTCCAATTTCGTCACAAAAGTAAGTTTTTCCGAAAGGTAACGTTTCACACGAGCCCGGGGTTGACAAGTTTCTGCCGAGGCAGTTAAAACCACTGGTAGAAACCGGATAAAACCGGCATGGCAAAAGCCACTTTTGTGGCAGAAACTGGCAAATACTCACAAAATGAAAAAGTAATTCTTGATATACAACAGAACATGCATGGAAAAGATAATTAATCGTTAACCAAAGCACTGTAATTTTATTACAAAATTATCACCATTCAAAATCAAATGTTACATTGTTTGAACTCTGCAATTGCCTCTTAGAAAAGGTGGTTTCAAAAATTGAAACAGGTTCTCAATTTAATATGCACAAATGAGAAACTCAAGAATGTTCTTGAAACAGAAGAGCTAGCAGACAATGCATCAAGGAGTAAGCAATGTTCGTGAAACTTTTATTGACTGTATAACTGGTCCACCATGTAGTAACTGGGGTTGTGATAAAAATTTGACTGGAAAAATAAGTTTTGAGAAATGGGGCCAATTTGTTTTGCAAAACTGTGACATTAGGTACAAAATCCGGCACTTTCTTCTTGAAGCACATGACATGATAATTTCAATCAAAAACAGGAAGCATATAAGTGAGCAAATTACAATCAGTAATGCCTGTTTAATTCTATATGTCACTCCTCTTTCCTGAGCACCCCTGTATGATTTTTTATCGTTTGTTAAATTAATCCAAGTACTACGAGCCTCTGCAATTGAAAAGTTCCCTTTCTGAACTAAATCAAGGGCACTAGCATTGGATGTTATTTTTTTAAATGATGAAATGATGTTTAGTTTTTTAGTTTACTTAAACAAATATCATTTACAAATTACTTTAGTTATTAAAGACACTTTTAAGTTTTTACCAGTTTCTGCGGTTATAACCAGTTTTTGCCACTGGCACGGCAAAAACTAGTTTCTGCCGGCAGGAAGCCAACCCTGCACGAGCCCGGCATTGAAACATGACTCCTTCCGTTTCCCTCATCCACTAAATTTGATTTGAATTTAAATCTGAATTCATTCAGTTTCTAGAATATTTTTAAAAGCTAAATAAGAAAAAGCTTTTTATTATTTTTTATAAAAGTGCTCTGAAAAGGTGCTTGGATGTTGAAAAAGCATTTTATACTCATGTAGAGCACAAAAATATGTTTAAAAAAAAACACTTTTTCTATGACAAAATGTCTATTAAAATGTGTCTTTCCAAGTGAATTAAAGTGTCCTTTTATCTGCAAGCACCCTACTCTATTATAGTCTGGGAGAAATACTACCTTAGTATCATTTTTCTGATCCTGTCTTTAAAACCTGTACATCAGTTGCAGTTAGTTATGATATAAGTGCTGCAGTTGAAAAAAAAATAAAATATTTAATGAAACACTTTTTTTTTAAGGGTAGACTTTAAATGACACATTTTTGTCAGACCAAAAATGAATTGTAATGACAAAGAATTAATATTTACAGCATCTTAATGGGTTCAGGAATGAAAAAATTGCCTTTAAAATTCTTGTTTCAGTTTCAAAAAATAATAATAATACTAGCTGCAACCCCCAGCTTTGCACAGTCCACCTTGAAAATAAAAGTTATGTCAAGTGACGCGTGTTCAGCAATCAGGCTTGAACAAAATTTTTTTTTTTTAAATCAGTAAAATTTTGTGGCAGATTGCGGAAAAATAACCAAAAAGGAAACATTTTAAATTCCCTGATTACAGGAAAAGCCTCAAGACAAAAGCTAGAATTTTATTTGTTTTCATTCGAGAAAAAGAATAACAACACATCTTTCTCCTCAATACGAGTAATTTTCTTCACGCTACAAATTTTAATAAAAACATTGTTACGGAAAGTTAATAGTTTTTAACTGATATCTCCGCTAATAATTGTCAGAGGATGATGTTAAATAGCCAAACATAAAGACGGGAAAAATACGAATTTATCAATACCTCGTTTGAGTTTCAGTTCACTGGCATTCGAGAAAATTAACTCGAACATAGATGAATACCTAGATACATACGCTCAGTTTATAGGTATATAAAATGGTAAAAATATAAATTTATTGTTGCTGGTTATCAGTTGATTAACCTACCTTGAAACGAATCTAAAAAAGCTGACCTACATAAGTTTTTTTTTTTGTTATTGAGTGTTCAACAGTTGTCTCTTGTTTGTATGTATTTATCTCATTTTTAACCAAATTTTTAAAATTCAGAAATTTATGAGCCATAGTACTGGCTGGAGAACTACAGAAATATTACCGAGCGTTTTATATTCTATACAACCTGCAGCTGGTTAAATAGATCATAAACTGATAGATTTTGGGTGGTGCTTAGGGTTTAAAGAGCTTTTGTAAGTTCATTAGCAAAGCATGCCCTCCCCCCCCTGCAAAAAAATGTAAAAATATTGTACACACATTTTTGAGACATAAGGGTGGAAAGGGTTTTTTTATACCTTGGAAGTTAACAGCTTTTTGAACTGAAGGAATCCCAAAATAGTCCTTGCAATCCCAAAGCAGTTTTAGCTTTGTGTGCAATTGTTAATTATTGTTACAAATTCTGTAAATAGTAATTATTCTTATGATTAATTTGTCATAATCTAGCTAAATTTGGGGTTTATTAAACTATCTTTCATCTAAAATTATTGTAGTAACGTAACCTGTAAATAGTTTCTTGTAATGAATATACAGCCCCCGTACATTCGGCCAAAGTATACGGTCCCCTCATTTCTGAATGATTAAATTTGTGAATGGAAAGAAATAAGATAAGGGTCTACGATTTCCGAGAAGCATTTCGAATATTGTGGAAGCTTTTCGATGTTTATAAATAGCTGCCGCATGATAAATGGTCAGTCTTGACTGAACCATTGGGCTGAGAGCATTTATTTTGCTCTGTGTATTAGCTCTGTTTATTGCGAGGCATTTCGCTGTTTTGTTTTGCGTATTTGAATGTAAATGCGTGTGTAATCGTTGAGTTTACGGTGTTGATTGATATTTGCTTAGCTGCTGATGATTCATTTAGCAGTTGTAGACGATCTTTCCTGTACATAGTGTAAATAAATCTCCTGTGTTTTTCCTAAGAACGGTGTCGTTCTTTCAGGAAAGTTGGAAGTCGCACCGGATCCGTTACATTATGTTGGTTTTTTCATTTCTGTTTTCTGCACTAAGGAAGCAGTGCAGTACTTCTTATTCATTTTTCATCCCTATGCAGACTTCAGTGGCATTATTTTGTTTACTGACCCCACAGAACAGATGTAGTTTGCAAAAATTTGTGTGTTTACAATCATTGCAATAATACAGTGATCAGAGTCGCTGGAATTGTGTTCATCTCCCACAGGGGCGGATCCAGACATTTTTGTAAGGGGCGTCAAATTTCAGTGGTCAGTTAAGTGGAAGAAAAACGAAGTATAATTTGAATATTCTTCAAAATATCTTAATAACCTATGCATGTATTCTAATAAAAAATTTTATCAAGAAAAATATGCATAGCAATTTATTCATTGCAGTTTGCTGTTGATATTTGAGTTATTTTAATTGTTCAAATAAATAAAAATACACATTTTTACATTTAATCTACCGAGAAAATTTCGTTGCAATGAAAACAAGTAAGGCACAGCATTGTTGCATTAATATTTTGTACAAGAAAGTTAAAGTAAGTACAGCATTACAGACATAACACACACACACACATAGTTTCGGAGTTTGTATTGTAAAAGGGTCCTGGTCCACACAAGGGCCTACTGGGCCGAAGCTCAGGAGTCATCAACTTTTAGGAGCTTTATTTTTTCAAAGTGACATTATATGTAATAAAATTTGTATTTATTAGACTTCAAGAGACAAATCTAACAAGACTAAGTAAAAAGCGATTAACATTGATTACATACACTAATTTTTCAGGACTAAAAATTGACTTTCAACAATAATAATAAGTAAAGGAAATGTAAAATAATAATAATAAAGACTTTCTCATCACAGGGGGGTCAGCTAACCCTTTGACCCTCCCCTGAACCCGCCCTTGGTCTCCCAGGATTATATTCCTCGGTCTGTAAGAAAATATGTCTAGTTCCTTCTGTCTCTAAAGCCTTTGACCAATCAAAGTTTCAAATGAGTTGCAATTATGCAATACACAGTTGAATGGTTTCTATAAAAGTTAAAACCAGGGCCGGATTTGGAAGTGTGGAGGCCCCGGGGCAACGAAGGAGTGGAGGCCCCTAATCAGGGTTCAAAAAGATCAACATATTTTCGAAAATATCCGATACTTTGATATATATCCGAATATTTTGATATATATGTATATATCTGATATTTTTGAGCTCAAGAAGTGAAAAGTTGTAAGGATGACCTGCAAAGTTAACCATTTTTCGGAATTTTTTTTTACTTACTTTATTTCTCTTTAACTGATAGGTACAAATTACAAATTAAATGAATTAAAAGAAAAATAATTGCCACTGAAATGCTCGATCAAATAAAAAATCGATAGCAAATGGATACTTGCAATCAGGGCTTCCTGATATATCGATAATAATATTATTTATGTGCAAGCAATCTTTGTAGAAATACAAAAAAAAAAATGTCTGGGAGAAAAAACGTAAAATTTGCTGACCCGTGAAAGTTAGGATATTTTGTAAAAATTTTTTATTTTGGGGACCCCTTTTTTGTGGAGGCCCCAGGGCAGTAGCCCAGTCTGCCCTCTCCTAAATCCGGCCCTGGTTAAAACAACTGGAAGGATTGAAAATTTTGCAGCTGTTTGGTTTGCGCTCGAGTAGTCATTTTTAGTTACATGTTTTAAATAAAATTATTTAGGTATCTTTCCATTTTGGTACATCACTTGATTTGGCGAGTCATTTACTCTCTATCTCGGTAAAAAAGTTTGTGTCACTGCCATGTTGCTCCTTTTTTAACACGCTTTTATTAGCTTCACCTGTATGTATGTATGTATGTATGTATGTATCTTGTAACGGAATCTTGCAGCTCAAATTTCGCCCACTTCCTGCGATCGGATTCTTTCGACATTTGGCACGCGACCTCAGACCCGATGACAATGCAATATTCTATAATCAAATTAATTAATTAACTCTTTTAATTGTGAGTTTCTTCCAATTTTAATCATTTTTGGCATATATTCAACAATGTAAAAAAGGACAAATTAAAAAAAAAAATACATTAAAAAATGCTCGCAAAAATTACTTTAAAATATCTGCAAAAACCTTTCATTTTTCTGCATCAGACAAAATTTGTTCCAATGTTCCAAGGTAATTAGAATATGAAATATAATTGTTTTTAACTCATTTCATGCCAAAATTTAGGTGAGCCTTCAATTGGAAATGCATTGCTGATCAGACCATTGTTGAACAAAACATTTATTCAAATGCATCTCAAATTTTCAAATATAATTTCCGCAAACATACATCGATGACTCACAGTAGCTTCCCATCGGGGTGCCCTTGTCTTAACTTTAAGATATTACCTCACACTCATATTATAAATAATTTCGTCGCCTGATAATTCTCCAACATAAGACTAAAAAACAGAAAAATAAAATAATAGTTTAAAAAACTAAAAAAACACGCTTTCGTAGCAAAATGAACTAAAAAGTGAAAAATAATCTTTGGATAATAGTAGTTGACCAATCACTAAATTTTAATGTAATACAAAAAAGCGTGGGGGCTTCTTATCAGCTGTCTTGAATTTCTTCCATCTGTTGTCCATGCAAAAATGTAAATAGACAGCACCCCACGCTTTTTTGTATCACATTAAAATGAAGTGATTGGTCAACTACTATCATCCAAAGATTATTTTTCACTTTTTAGTTCATTTTTCAACGAAAGCGTGTTTTTTTTTAGTTTTTTAAACTATTATTTTATTTTCTTATTTTGTGCTTAAATGGAAAAATGGTTTAAATTTATTAATGACACGATATAGCAGGGTTCGTACGCTCCTTCAAAACTCCTCCAATACTCCTTCATTTATGAAATTTTTTGAAGGGCCCTTCAAACTCCTTCATTTCGGTTTCCTTTAAAACTCCTTCTTTTTTAGTTCAAGACTACATAATCTTCCTCTATGACAGTAACTTAAAATGCTTCGATTGACTTTGTCACAAAGAAAATTTTAATGTAGTCATTTCGTGCATTTTTTTTTTTTTCGATTTACAAATTTATCATAGTTAATTCATAAAAGTTGAAGGTGAGAATTTTATTAGAAGACTAAGACAGTTCATAAGTGAAGTAAAACATGCGTCAAATGGTGCTTGGTTCAAGTTTTATGATTATTGATTTTCCCTTCACCACACTCTCAACAGCAAAAGTCAGGTTGTCTAATTATTATTTAAATGTTCAAAACTACATAAGTAAATGTACTACATTAAGTGATTGTGTTAAAAAAAAACAATTGTTTAGTTAATTGCAGTTATGATATTGTAAAAAAGGGTCATTCACAAGTGATGTCATACTTTGAGGAGGAGACGGTCTCATGAAATTGTGACAAGGGGAAGAGAGAGGGTGACAAAAAGTGACATCACACAGTTATTGTAACAATATGTTTGTAAAAAATATGACGTGACAAGAGGAGAAGTTTGGGGTGAAGTGTGGCACTTTGTGATAAAGGGTGTAGATGGTCAACTATATTGAACTCCATTAGTACTCCTTCAAAATCTCATTTTGCTCCTTCAAAACTCCTCTAAAACTCCTTCATTTTATTTCTGAAATTGAGTACAAACCCTGTTTGGCAGATTCATTAACATTTCGTTTGAGCTTTTAATGTTGTGTTATTTAGTTGACAGAATGTTTCATTCAAATTTAACTAGTTATTTCGTAGCATGCATTTTTTTGGGCCAATTATTCTGCAATTTGATGGCTGAGTTGATTTATTTGGCAAATTGTTTTGCTCTACGACTTGGTCCGTTTAAAAATTCATTAAATAGTCAAAATAATGTATGGATTGTCAAATGAGTAGTTTTTGTATAATTTTAACACAGTGGCAATAAGTAACATGAAAATGAATCACCGGGTTTTAAAATGTACCAATTACTTACATGAAAATTTTGTTCGTTGCTGTCCTTCTTAATCTCTCTCTTTTTCCTTTCAAAAGGAGTTGTGTGCCTTCCCGGAGATATTGACGAAGGAGCAACTGGCAGAAGTAGAAGACTCAGTTAAGAGTATCAACTTGTTGTATGCTGAAAAAGGTATCGTGTGAAACCTAGTTCCTCAAGGTCTTTGTCTTAGTCAATGCGGTACTGTGAACAGAATCAAGCTCACTCGATGTTACTTTCAAATTTGAATACCTCAACCCCCCCCATTCCCTTAGAAATTTTGAAAAGAATATGTTTTATTGCTCTGACACTGTATTCAACGTTAGGCTGGACCTGCAATGTCAAGGCACTGCAAAAACCAGAAATGTTTACATATTTTTGCAGATGTTTTACATTATTTCTGTTGTAATATCATTATTTCAATTTTTTGTATGTGCGCATTATTGGCATGAAATATGCATGTTTTTACAAATCAAAAGGTTTTTGCAGTATAAACTTAAAATCTTAAAAAATAAACTCTTATCTGTTGCTTGTAAGAAATCTTGTTTATAACAATATTTTTTTTAGGTCCCAACAGTATTGTTGTAGACAGGTTTTACTGTATTGTCTTAGTTTTTTCTCATCACTATTTGAACCTTTTGCAATGTGAATTTCAACAGTCCTTCATTTTGGAAATGATGTGGTACTTTCATTTTTCTCTTCTCCTTCTAGTGAATTCTCACGAAATAGATGAAACCCAAACCATACCCGATAGCATACTTCAAGATCTGAGAGAGTTGGGCCTCTTTGGAAGAATGATTCCCACTAAATACGGTATAAGAAAGTTAATGATTGAAATAATCTTCGTTAAGCCTCTTTTTCAAGTTTTTTTTTTCTTCTTTTGTCTCAGTTTTGTTGCTGCATCTGCACTTCAAGGTCTTTTCATGTTTGCTTTTACCTATTTGTTTCTGTTTTCTTCTAGTTTTTATAAAAAGTAGGTTGTAAGTGTTTAAAATAATTCTGTTATAACATTTTCACATTTATGATGTTGTTTTACCATTTTTTAAATCCATTCCTTTGATTTGCTTTCGTATTATACCTGAGTTCAATGAATATACAGTTAACCCTCGTTTATCGCGGTTAATTCGTTCCAGACTTCACCGCGATGACTGAATTTCTGCGAAGTAGGATTCTGTATTTATAAACCGAATATTTTCCTAACTAAAGGGCATAAAACTTACTGAGGACAGCTTAAATGGGTTTTTAACATAATTAGAGCCCACTAGACATAAAACAGCACCCTTATCCAACATTACGTTTGCATTACTTAATATATTGCACAAAATATGAGAAAACGAGGTATATTAGACGGAATCGATATCACATTAATTATTGGGAAATAAAGTACACACACACATGCAGTTCTTACACACTCGTACTAACCTATGAAAATAGCTCAACTTCAACTTGTTCAATGATGAATTGATTTCCAGTTAGTGACCGTATGTGCCCAATTTCTTCCTCTACATTTATCCTCATCGAAAGTATTACGCACACAGCTTAAAAAGCTAGTACGTTGTTGAACACCATTAGAGATGTATTTATCCCCTAGTAACAATACAGTACAACTAGTACAACTACAGTACCTAAGAAGAGCTTACCGTACTTAAAAGACATAATTTGTAATTCTCTTGTAAGAAAAATTTTTCACGAGAACATAAAAAAGGCTCATTGCTATAATTGAAAAACAGAAAAAACTGCGATGAAGTGAAACGGCGAAAGTCGAAGCGCGAAGTAGCGAGGGACGACTGTATTTAGAATAACGCTTTGCTTAGTGTATGTTAACCTAGATTTGTTTACTGTATTTGTAACCTTGTTAACACATTACTGCTCTTGCTCATAGTTCAGCATGTTTGTTGTTGTAAAAACTTTTTGGATCAAATTAGGCTAGACTGTCGAACATTGGCGACGTAACTTTTTTGCTGGTGTTTGATCAAAGTGACATGGGAGCTACTTACTTGGTGATACTGTGCCTTTTAAATAAAAAAAAGCCATTGAATAGCATTATGGGTTTCATTCAAGTGTTAAATAATCAGCCAAATAAATAAACTTAGCCATTAAAAACTATTAAAATGCAAAAGAAATCACCTAATTAATAAAACAAGGAATTAAAAAAGGTTAAAATGTAAAGTTAAAGAAAGGTGCCGAGTGTGGCATCAACATAAAAGAGCTTCTGCATGTTTACTAAAAGGTAAAAAGTAAATAAGTCGCCAATTCATCAATGCACCCATATTCTATGCCGTGAGAAGGTAAACAGTAATATCTGCAGAAAAGAGTTTTTTTAGTTATTTGAAGAAACACATTTTGGATTCCATACTAACAATAGAATGTTTTTGTTATGCTTTATTTATGAATTCTTGTACAATAAAGCCGAAAAACAATAAATGACAAAAGTGCAAAAACAACTACTGTACTTTCGAGAGTAAGCGCCGCACCCGGTTCTAAGCGAAATATATTCTCAAGGAAAAACTTTTTTAATGTATGCGCCACATCAGGTATAAGCGCCGCACCCACCATAATCTCCGAACCCAACATTAAACAACTTAAAAGCACGATAAGTAGAAAAGAAAGCTGGAACAAAATGCAAATGAAAGAAATATATTAATTAGCGAAACTATATATACTTTACTGTAAATATAATTTTCTTACCTTGGGAGGAGACATTCGTTGGTTATCCAGAGAGAGGGACATGGACCATTCTCCTCAATGTTAAAATTTTGGGCCAATGTCAAACTCCCTGGCCAAAAATATCGACCGACGTAGAAACGACATAAGCCAACATTTGAATATTGAACAATAACGGATAAGGTACTTGAAACATATAGAGCTATGTCGAAGTATATTTTTTCGCCGACTTGATTTAAAAAGTCATTTTTACTGCTTATTTCGACGTTTGAAATCAATTAACTAGTATTAAAACCGTTTATACAGTACCATTGTTATTTATGTAGAAATCAGAAGCAAAATAGAAAATTGCAAGCATCGTTGTTTTATGTTAGAAAAAAATATTGAAACACTGAAAAAGTGAAACTGGATGAAATATGTGGGTGTCTGAAACTAAAGTGATTTCTCCTGTTGAGCTCAGACTTTTGGGCTTAGACTGGCAGATGTGTTCAATCAACTTACTTAGAGCATCATTTCTACCTATCTGGATAAATTTAAACGAAATATATTACAGCTAATTAACTTTCAGAGATCAGTATTTATTTTGTGTAAAAAAATTTTGCTTTAATTTAGAACAAAACAGGTTTTGAATGTTTGTGATTTGTTGATGTGTGAGTCGTTGATGAATAATGTTATATTTTAAAAAAATGTTCCCTTCCGTAGGTGGTCTGGACTTGACTCACACGGCCTGCACTCGGATCAATGAAGTCCTGGGTTTGGACTGGTCTCTCTACGCATCCATCACTGCTCATGAATTTATGGCAACTCAGGTTCTTTTTTTTCCGCATTTAACTTGTTTTTGAAAGTTTCGTGTTTTTCACTTGGTTTGAAAATTAATGAAATAAAAGAAGGGCTGTATCCAAGGGGAGGGTTTTGGGGGTTAAACCCCCTCCCAAAATAATAAGCTATGGCCAAACGAAGAAAATGATTGTTTAGGTTTAATTATGAAGTGAAAATTTGTGCAGCGCTTCTTAAAAAAAAAAAAAAAAGAAAGAAAGAAAACTTTTTCTCTGAAGTTTTATGCAATTTATGACTGTTAGAGCTTTACCAACTGGAATAATATTTGGGAAAAACTATGGTGGAAGAATACTTCAATGATTTATTAATACAAAGCCTCACTTAACTGCGTTAATATTACTTATGGAGGTTGTGATGGATTTGGCATTTGTTTGATTGATTGATTGAGGTTTTTAAGTGATTTCTGCCTATCCTGAGAGAGGAGGCTTGTACCACGGTAGGAAAAAAGGGGAAGAACTCGGGGGATGCTTGGGAGGAAAGAAAGGCAAAAAAAAAAAAAATTGTCACTTGGTGCAGCCATTAAGGTACATTAGTTGTTGTGTTTCGTAATGTAATTTCCATCTGCATTGATATACATGCTGCATTATAAAAGAAACTGTGGACATAATTTAATACTAATTGCAATATGCCTCATAGTAAACAGATTTCTTTAAAAAGAAGTGAGCAAGGTTTTCTTACGAAACAAATAAGGTTCGATTAAAAGAAGCTCTAAAGTGCAGCTAGAATTGTCCTTGAGAGGTAGGGTGGGGACAGAGCTGTCCTTACTACGAAAAGCTAAAGTTTGTGAGGGATTGATTCCCCTCCCCCCCACTCGGATAAAATTTATAAAATCCCTCCCTTTGTGAAAATCTGGACACAGGCCGGAATACAAGTCTATTGAATCAAAGTTTTCATTCGGTGCCAAACTCTTTGGAAGGCTGTGGTAGGCATTTCCAATAACTCAAACTGCAAGTAACTCAGAGTCGTTTGTCTGATGCTCGGGACTTTTAGTTATCGAGAGTCGACTGCTGTTACTTTTCAATGAAACATGTCTTGAGGCTTGGAAATGCTTAAAAGTTATCCCGAGAGTTTGAGAAGCTCTGCCATAATACTTAAAATGAATGATTTAATGCAACATTGTGGATAGGATTTTTGTGGGAAACGTCATTTCAAAGTGAAATTGTTTTCCAGATGTTGCTCTTGTATGGATCTGAAGAACAGAAGCAAAAGTACCTCCCACTCCTGGCTTCCGGAAAGAAGATCGCCGCTTTCTGCTGTTCGGAATTCAAGAGGTACGGTGCGTTGTTTTGTTTTCCAATGGCTGTTGTATTTGATAACTTACCATGTTTAATCGGAAAGCGGAAAGGCCGAGTTCCGTAAGTCAGTCAAAAATATTACTTGCTTATACAAGCAGAGTTGGATACCATGCAGTGGAAGATGCAGAATGAATGTCAATGTGAAGAAATGAACATTGGAAACTTGTTTAAAAT
The DNA here is from genome assembly GCF_026930045.1 of Uloborus diversus. Classification (NCBI taxonomy): domain Eukaryota; kingdom Metazoa; phylum Arthropoda; class Arachnida; order Araneae; family Uloboridae; genus Uloborus; species Uloborus diversus. The sequence continues at coordinate 1,735,372 of NC_072732.1, forward strand.
CTTACCAAAAATTTATTGGTCCATTGTAACTAAGATAAATAAACTCACAAAATAAATTAATAAAAATAAACCCTGGCCATAAGCAGAGGGGGAGTTCACAACGCCCAACACCTACCAGTCCTAACACTCACGAGGCTGAGCAAAAGATAAGAGAGAGAACGTTCCCTATTTATACTTGCATATGATTGGGCATCAAAGGATGCCAACCTAAAACTAAAACTTTACATGTGGCCGAAAGAGTTGAGAAGTTAAACTAATCTGAATAAAGACGATTTTACATTACATTAGGAATGAGAACTCGGTTGAATATTGTTTACCGATGTCTATAAATATTATTGTCGGTGGAGACACATTTCCGAGTCCAGTATGGGGGACCAACATCTTACATCTTCTTTCCCTGTTGGAATGATGGGTTTCTAAGAGCACTGCACTTGGGAAGACATATTTAAAAAAGAAGATAGTCAATTTGCATGTGCCCCTATAGGGGATCACATGTGAACGAGTCTGGGGCACATACGAACATGATTAAAAAAAGCAGGACAAGCTTATATATTTAAAAGAAAAACTTAAATATGACACATATATGTATTGTTACGAGTCCAGCCACTTCAAGAAATTCTTTAAATGACGACACAGTTCTAGAGAAAACACAGGAGATTTATTTACAACTATGTACAAGAAATAGGAAGGGGGGGGGGCCATATACTCCAGTCGAATGTTAGGGGATTGTATGTACATTACAAGAAACTATTTACAGGTTACGTTAATAAGGTAGTTTTAGATGAAAAATAATGTATTAATCGCCAAATTTAGCCAGATTACAACAAATTAATCATAAGAATAATTACTATTTACAAAATTTGTAAGAGTATATATCAGATTCATTGAATGGTCTGCAACCTATACTGTGTCAGTTTAAATTGTACACATTAAAGAAAATATTTTTTCAAGATACAGTGGATGTGGTTAATTGAATCAACCACTTTAATGAATCAAATCGTCAAAACCGGAACAAAATCCAGCTTTACTGAATTTGCCGCTTTGTTTAAACAGCCGTTTTGAGGAATCAAAACTGTTTAGAGCAAACGTGATTCAACTAAGCGGCGGCCACTGTACAGTAAACTCCCATTTATCCACGGAACAGGTTAGCACGGTAACTGCGGATAAGCAAAAACCGCGGATAATCCGAATAATAGATAAAAAACGATACTTAGTGTATTCAATAGCTAAAAAATATGAATGACACTCACACATACATTTAAATTATAGCTAAAAATATTGCTACATTCCATCTACTAAGATGGAATGTAAAAAATATATACATATGGTGGCCTCAGAGCAACAGTAAGATGTCTTTGTTATTTCTGGGATTAGATATCTTACTGTTGTTCTGAGGCGACAATATGTAAAAGCTAAAAACTAAATATAACACAATCAAAAGTTTAAAAAACATTCAATGAATGTTAAAAAAAAAAATAGTGAAAAGACACGGGGATAAACCGACCGCCTATAATCGGGAGTTTACTGTATATTAAAGATATATTTTCAAGATATAACTTCTGACTGGCAAATTTGAAAGTTCCATAGCCTGTTCTCATCCATGGATAGACATGTAAAAACTTATAAGACTACATAGTGCAAAGAATATTTTATTACGTAAAGACTGTTGTAATTATACATTGCCTTTAAGATTCATGCAGAGTTTGATTATGTATTTTTAAATTATTTTGAACTTCAGTTTTTAACTGAATGAAAATATTTTATGTATTTTTATTTCCTGTTAAGTGTTTTATACCGCAAAATTGTAGACCAACTATTTAGTAACCAAAGAATTTAAAAATTACAGTAATGAAAATAAATAAATAAATATTTAATAATAATAATAATAAGTAACCATAAATTTACAATCTAAATGTTGAAAAATAATACAGTCAAGCATTGTTTATACATTTCTCTTTTATACGTTTTTTAATTTGGTTTCTGCAGAATTTAATACATATAAATGAATTTAATACATATCCTGTTATATATATTTTTTCATTTATACGCTTTTTTTTCATACGTTCCCCTTGGATAGGAACTGCTCACATGTGCCCTAGATGTTGTGTTTACTAGGGCCCCATCATCTACCATTGAACGAACTTGCAAAAAAAAAGAGAATTCTTAGTTTAATAAAAAAATTTAAACATTGCCAAATTTTACTTGAATCTTCATATGATAGTTTATGATAATTAAGTTTAGCTTATTAGATAGTCTAAAATATTTTTTCATGTATAGAAGACAGTAATAAAATTATGTACAAAACCTGCTAAAACAAATAAGTTGTCACCATAAAAACATGAAGGTAGGACTCGTGCTTCCATTACTTGAGAATTTTTCAAGATATTTTGCTTGGAAGTGATCCTAGTAAAACATACCATGTTCACATTTGCCACCTATGCTCCTTTTCCCCTACAAGTAAATTACTTTACTTTATCGTTTTTTTACGATATCATAAGAAATTCTTGAACCTGTGAAATATTATGGCTGTAACCACATATTCATACAGTAGAAGATCGTTATAACGCACACCTTGGGACCACAGCTTTTGCGTTATACAGGATTTTGCGTCATATAGATCATTTCATAAATTTTTGAAACTAATATTCAGAATATAGCTATATATTAGCACTTCAGAATGGGTTATCTGCAATAAGTATTAAAGCACTAAAATATTACAATTATTTATTCACAAATAAATATGTTTCACAATCAAAAGAAAGTGCATTATCCTGCACTTCTGCTAGCTTCATGGTTTGCATAACAGCTGCATTTTCAAGGGACATCTGGTATTCTCTGTTTATTATGATTACTAATTCTAAATTTAAAAGCTTTGAATTAAGATGGAAAGATGAAAAACTTTCAAAATTGAACAATTTTTATTTTTGCAACAGCAAAACAGAGGGATTTTTTTAAGCTTCAAAACCTATTGTTTACTTCTGAAAAGTTGTGCGGTTTATAGCGAATTGCGTTATATAGGTCGGCGTTATAATGGTCTTCTACTGTACAACTATTAAATCGGGAGTTTGAAGAAGGAAACGAGCGCCAAAATATAAAAATTTGAATTTTAGCAGCAAAAAAAGCTTTGAGGGTTGGCTCACAATGTAAGGCAGAAGAGAAATACAGAAACCTATCTCTTCATGTGTAGAGTACGAAATTCATCAGCTGGAACAAGGGATCTAGTCCAGTCTTTGTTCCCTTGTTCCAACTGATGACTCAATTCTACACTCAAAGTTCTGCCTTACATTGTGAGCCAACCTTCAAACCATTTTTGCCGTTAAAATTCGAACTTTCATTTTTGGTGCTTGTTTCCTTCTTCAAACTACTGATTCAATTTGTTGCAATGCATTTTTAAAAAGTGTCGAGGACTTTTCGGACACCCTGTGTAATAGTTTTTTCACCCTATATCAGCGGTTCCCAACCTTTTTTCCCTGGCGAACCCCTTCCAAAATCCAGAAGAGGTTGGCAAACCCCTTGTGTAGTAAGTAATAGGTAAAAAAAGAAAATACGCACTATAAAATTCGGCAGTTTTTTTTTCAGTTTGATGTTGCTCATCACTTCATAACAATAACAAACACATGACGGCGAAATATAGAGGTACAAACATAACTACAAACTAAAATGATAGCTCTTCAAAAAAAGAAAGGCAATTTTCCACAAAAAAGAAACCCAATTAAAGCTTCAGTACTTTGAAAAAACTCTTAAAATGTGATATTTGGGTAACAAAGAAGCAAAGTTCAAAGTTTAGCTCAATTGTCTGAGTTTTAGTCGTGCATTAAGTTCAGTATTTAAGTTGCATCTGTATTTATCTCTAAAAATGTTGAAAATTCTTCTTCACATAAAAACGTGTTAAAAATAATTTTAAGTTTACTTATTACAATCGCACTTCATGCATTTTTGCATACGACAAGAGTAGTGTTCGCCGCACTAAAATGATAAGTTAACTAAACATAAAAAATTAACTAAAGATATTTCATATGCTCGGACATGCACTATGTAATGTTTCCATCAATTTTAACTGAATTTTCTGATCAAAAGCTAAAGAGAAACCAAATCACCTGGCTTCAATTCCATCATTCTCAATGAAAGCGAAAAAACATGCGCCTCGTAATGACAGACTTAATTCTTGGAAAGTAAAATATGTCAGCCAATATGCTAACATTTTCGTGCAGAATGTATCGAATGTTTGAGAGACAACTGAATAAATGTTGAACAAAAAACCTCTTGACCTCAAGACTTTACAACAAACAAGTATCCTAAAATTCCGCCATTATAAATTAATTGAATGTTTGAGAGACAACTGAATAAATGTTGAACAAAAAACCGCTTGACCTCAAGACTTTACAACAAACAAGTATCCTAAAATTCCGCCATTATAATATTATTTTTGCGAACCACCTTTATCTCCCTCACGAACCCCCGGTTGGGAACCGCTGCCCTAAATGTTTCTATTCACAATGTAAGTAATTATTCCGTTCCCTCATTTCTTCTCGTTTCTTTTGCAGTGGAAACGACCTGCTGTCCATATCCACGACCGCAGACAATGTCCCCGAGGGATTCCGCCTCAGTGGGACCAAGTCCTGGGTGACCAACGCAGAGAACGCCGACCTCTTCATCGTCTTCGCCAAGATGCAGGGGCACATGGTTCGTATCCAATCACAGATGATGCGTACGAAATTGCTTGTAGGAGTTCTTTTCCTTCTTTCTAATGGGTGCTGCGTACGTGACTTCTTACAGGGCTGTAACCAGACTTATGTTTTGGGAAGGGTTTTATGAAACGTAGTTCTTGTGAGATCTATACGATCAATAAAATTCGATTTTATTCATATACTAGAAAATGGCCCGTCAAGGTATTACGAGTTAAAATGGCTTCTACATTTGAACGAAGCCATTGCCAAAATGACCAAAAAGGTCATAGTTTAATGATTGAAATTTTAACCCTAACTCCAGTGGATGAACTCTAAACTCCAGTAGGTAGCGTTCATTGTGGACCACCTTTTCGTTGCTGGATCGAGTTCAGCCTCCACAATAAAGCCTTTCCCAGCATATCAAACATTACCAAAAAATAGTATCAAATGATCATGCCCTGGAGCGGGTTTCATTGTTGATCACGTCAAGAGCGTTACTCGACCATTTGCTATTATATAAATGAGGGTTCTATTGGTTTTATGTTACAGTAGGTTCTTTAAATGAGGGGACGCTACTTTAAGGGCACTAATATGATCAAATATAAAAGGTAATGTGTCTATTAAATGAGGGGAAAAAATTGGTACATACATTACATAACTTCACTGCAGTTAAATATTCCATGTACTTTCAAGAACTTAAAATAGATGCTTGTACTCCTATCCAGAGTTTTTTTTTTTTTAATTTCTAATGGCAGATTGAAAGACAACTGTAGTTATAAAAAGCAAACAAAGTGTTAGAAATAGAATTTCTACAAACATCTCTACACTTACTTTTGCCCATGTAACTGAACTTCACGATAATCAACAGATGCTCGTTCGGACCAACGATCTGAGTGAATCGGAAGTGAGCGGTCGGATCCGACGCGTAATGTAACGGACTCCCACCATTGGCTTAGCAGGGAGGCATCTCTGCCACTTGGTGCATTCTCATTGGTTGCGTGGACGTTAGGGCAATGATGTGAATACTGATGAGGACAGGCTATTTAACAGCGAACGGAGTTGACAATTGCTCTCTCTTTTTTAAGACTCGTTCGGTGATGTCTGTCCTATAAAAGGTAGCTCGAGTGGAGCTCGTATTGCTCGGCGGATTGCCGACGATGCTTAACTGATCGTAGTAATAGATTAGTGAGCGGTATTAGAATGAGCTTAACTAACTTGCTAGTCATATTTAATTAATCTTTTACCTTTGGCTTCAGTTAATAGTTTACACAATTATATTTATTTTTTTCTCACATGTTAATAAATTTTAGGTTATCTTAAAAAAGTCTCTTCATCTGTTATTCACAGAGAGTTGATGAAATGTTAGTTCTTTCACTAACTCTGCAAGAAGTATTAAAGTTAATAGCTGATATCATTCATCAATAGTATCACAGAGAAGCAAGAACAAAGAACAAAAGTTAAAGAAGAATACAACTACAGAAATGAAACTACATATGAATCATTCATCATGTGTGCCGAGCTCCAATATTTCCCCCACAAGTGTCATGAGTCCAGCGCAGGACAGTGACTCAAAGGTTTCGCGTCCATTTCCTTACTCATGCTGCACAGTTAGCAAATTGGAGTTGACGAGATTTTTATTCGGTGCAGATGCTTGGTGAGACAATTGCGGCCAGTAACGAGGGGAAATATGACAACTGATGTATGTCTCTCGACCAAAGTGGAATCTTTATGATTTCCTCAATCCACTTGTCTTTATTTGTGAATTTTTTGCTTTTCCACTAAGTCCCTCTCAGAGAATTTTTAATCAACGTTTGGCGGCATAGAAAGGAATTGGTTTATGTACTATTTGGACAATTTCGGTTGCTTTCTTTGCTAGGGAATGCGGCACCTTATTTCCCTGTGGTCCACAATGTGGTGGTACCCACTGAAATGCAATCTCTTTATGGCTTACAGCTAATTCATTAAGAGGCTGACGAATGTTTAGAATATCCGCTGACACAGGGGCTTTGGGTGCAGAAATGGCCAGGAGGGAGCCCTAGATTCTGAAAGTACGACAGCCTTGGAGAAATTTTTAGAATGGCATTGGAGCTGTGAGAGAGCAATTTGAACAGCGGAGATCTCTGCGTCAAGGACTTTTTTGTGCCTTCCAACAGGAGAATACAAAGAAAAGATTTTACACCAGAGCCGACATTTATACAATCTTTCATCATGGAGCCACCTGTAAACAGGTTTAGTCATTTATTATATGGATACAATTCATGAAAAGTCTCAGGGTTACAGCTTTTAGAATTTGGTCATTTGTTTGACTTTTAGAAACTTCACTTGTTAAGTTTGATCAGACCTTATACTTGCTTTTTTTAGGTGGACATTGTCTCTTGAAGAGATTTTCCGTCTTCCCCCGTTCAGTCCTATTTTTTTTTTCATCTCAAAAACTTTCTGAAGGACACTTTTTTGGGTTGTCTATTCAAAGTAATGCTATTCCAATTAATATTTTTTGACAATTATAAGATATGATAAATATAGATGTTTTGGAAGGGAAAGATCATGTGACCTTGAAGGAGGGGGGGGTGACCAACTGGAGGAGTATATTTTAATAATAACCTCATCCAGGAACAGAAGTTGAATCCTTGAAGAGAGGGGGGGAGGGTGTCCCCCCTCCCCTTGCTATATCCCATCAGACATGTTGTAGGATATTCATAGTTCATGACTGTCTAGGTGATTAGATGTGAAACTTTTCTTTTTTAAATATGTTGGTTATATCATCCTGCAGGATCCCAAATCTCGAGAAATTTCGGTGCTGGTCGTAGAGAGAGACTCGGAAGGGATCGAAGTGGTGCCCCTGGAGAAAACCTGCCTGCGAGGCTGTAAAAGTATGTATGTTGTTATAACATTCATAGAAAAGAAACAGGTTGTTGTATCAATATGTGCCATAATGCTCAAGAAGATCATGAAAAAAAATTGTGTTTAAAGGTAGCCGTCACAGTAAGAAAAACATAATGTGAGGTGTTTAATCATTTTATTACCAACTAGTGGTACCCGCACGGCTTTGCCCGTAGTAGAAAAATTAAAAGGTCTTTTGGTTCGCCTGTACATTTACAAATAATGTATGGTGAGTTTTCTCGCCAATTGACTTGTACCTATGTTACGGTTCAACGTTATGATCATTTCGTATCTCGCCCATTGGCTTGTGCCCATGTTACGGTTCCACGTTACAATAATTTCGTAATTTACTCGTCCGTCTTATGATAGTTTTGTTCTTAAAATTGGAATATAAAAAAAAAAAACCACATCGAATTTTTGAAACATCGCTTTGAGGTGCACACCCCCATGCTACAAACTAACTTCGTGCCACATTTCATGAAAATCAGCCGAACGGTCTAGGCGCCATGCTCGTCACAGACATCCAGACATCCTCCGGACAGACTTTCAGCTTTATTATTAGTAAAGAAGTTTAATGTGTGTTGCTTGAATCACACCTAAATGATACTCAGGTTCATCCTATTCCATGCTCGCTAGAACATGCTGGCTGTGACGGTTACCTTTAATCAACCTTTTCTTTTTCCTTTTACATAGTAAAGGAAGTATTGTACTGGCGAAAAAATTTTCACTGTAAAAAATCGGCTTTAATTTCCATTTTGCTTGCCCCTGAATGAATAGTAAGTTTTTTTTTTTCAACCGGACCACTCGTGGATAAATGTCTAAGAAAGTATAGACACCCGAAGTATATATTTTGATGATCCCTGAGTTAATTACAACAAGTTTTCTCGTGATGTCCTTACGTATGTACGTGCATATGTGCGTACGTATGTCGCATAACTCAAGAATGATATGTTCTGGAAAGTTGAAATTTGGTACCTAGACTCCTAGTGGGGTCTCGTTGTGCACCTTCCCTTTTGGTTGCATTTGGATGTTCCAAAGGGGGTCTTTTACACCTTTTTTTTGGGGGGGGGAATCATTTTTAATTTAGTGCTAACTCAAGTGGTGTTATTATTTGGCAAACACTTGGCAATATATCACCAAGCTTTCGGTCGCCAAGTTTTTTTGCCAACTTGGCAACAAATTTGGTGTTTTTTTTTTTTTTTAATTTCTGGTTTCATTTTGGCTACCATTGGCGATGTTTAGAGAGTTAACCATTAAATTACATTAAAATTGCCAATATTGGGAAATTAATCGGTGTAAAAGTTTTTTTTTTTTTTTTTTTGCATGTTTTTTAAGATGTGATAATTTTTATGATGTGATAATGTGTGATGGTGCAAACTACATATTTGTAAGGCAGTTTGTTACTTCTCTATGAATTATCAAAATGTGGCATGTACTTTTTTCTCTTCCAAAAAAGAAAAAAAAACATCTGTTTAAGGGAGAAAAAGATCAAAACTGTAAGTGTCAAAACTGTAAGAAGTAAAAACTGTTATTCAGGTAGGCAGTTGTTCCATTACCTGGAGTATCTTCGCTTCAATGCATGAGATGGAAAATAAATTTCTAAAGCTGCAGGAAAAAGGACAGACCCAAAACAGATGGGGAATAATTGCATGAAAATCATTAAATCAGTAATGAATATAAATGAGTAAAATCACCTCGCACAAAAGTCATACTCATGCAGTGTTTATGTTAGAACTTGTACTTTCGTACTGGGACGCAGGATTGAATGATTACCGCAATATTTCCCCAATCTCGCTCAACAGAAATCCATTTGAAGTCGGTTCCCAGAAAAATCCCACTTAACATTTTTGTTATGGAGCGAAATCCAACCTTGGATTCTTCCCGAGTCTGAACCCTAATGATCTAATTCAGGAGTAAGTTTTATTTTAAGTATATTTTTTACAATCGCAAAATTAAAATTATTTGTAAACTTGATAATTTTTTTTACTTTCGTTTTTAAAAAAAAATTTTTTTTTGAATATTTTGATTTTTTTACTGCAAATGAACTTATTTTCCCGAGGCTTTAATTTTTGTGATTTTCTTAATCTGGATAATTTAAGCCTGACGACATATTTCTACTTTATGTCTGTAATCAATATTTGGTTTCGACTCGCAAAATTTTCTGCACGAGAAACCACCATATCAACATTTTCGCAAAAATTACAGCTCCCGAAAGTAGGTGCTTTTGCAGTATTTATTTTTGTGGATTTGCCGATTTTAATGCCTTAACTAGCTTTTAAATAAAGAGCACTCTCTTCTTTTTGTTTGTATTTAATTTTGTTTTTCTAACAGGAGAAATTTGTTTCTTAAAACTTCCTTCATCACAACGTTGGAAATTTATTAATAAGGATATATTTAAAATATCTGTTTGGGATGTGTCATTTTGTAGACTTATATTCATTTTTAAATTTAAGTTTTTAATTAGAAGTAAACAATTTGCAGTCTGCAATGTCTTTGTAATATCTGATTCTTTACTTTTTAGTGCTTTGACATTCCCTATGTTATCTTCCTAATTACCAGTCTAATGACTCGTTTTCTTTTCTTTTCTTTTTTTTTTAATTTGCTATGTGTGCAGCTGGTGTGGTCACTTTCAAAGAAGTCTTGGTTCCTTCTGGGAATATCATTGGTACTTTAGGCAGAGGTTATGAAGTAAGTTATTCGAGTTCTTTTTTTCCCTCACTTTCCTCTAATTACCATTTCATTCCTTTATTTTGAAAGAAATATTCATTCAATTTCCAAGCATTCTTTTGCTTGTTGATTTACAATATTCTACCCACAACCATTGGGAAATAACGGATCCTAAAATCAAATACTTTAATTTAATTATTCAATACATTATATCACATATATTAAAATTCGACTGTCTCTATTTATGATTTTTTGAGCAATCACGATTGCTTATTGTTCTCATTTGACTGTTTTGATGTCCTTTGATTTTATTTTCCCACCAGCACCATCTGCAGCATGACTGTCGATCGGCTCCTCTAGCGAAAGCCATCTCCAATTTGTGTCAATATCCTACACTTACATGCATACATACACGCACGTACAAACAAACACATACACACAAATACATACACAAACACATACACACATACATACAGACACCTACACATACACACATCTGCACACAACTACCCACACATTCATGCCTGCACACTGACACAAACACATATGCCTACACACACATACACATACCCTCCCCCCCCGCACACACATTCATACACACAACTACCCACACACTTATGCCAGCACACAGACAAACACACATGCCTACACACACATACACATACCCCTACACACAAACACACATACCCCCACACACAAACACACACGCCTACATACACACACTCGTGATTGCGAAAAACATAATTTGAATTCAAGATGTCAAAACTCAAATTAATTTTTTTTTTTTTTTTTGTGCTCCTCAAGAGTAGCACACAATTGACGATCAAACTAGGCATCGAAGGATTTGAAGTTTTGCGAAGATTACTGATATGTGGTCTCGTTTTTATTCGACTTTGATCAGCGTAGATATTAGCTAAAATGTCAAGCTTCGGCAACTACTCCCCGAGAATCAGAAATCTTGAAAGAATGCTGGCATCTTGCCAATTATTCCTTTCTCGCCTACTCAATCCACTTTAGTTCTAACCAATTATTCCTCCTTAATATTTACTTTGAGCAAAAGTGGATCGAGTAGATGCTGGAGAAAATCTGATCTTGATCCAATAATTCCTAGTTCAAAATACTGTATAGAGTTATGCTGACACTGCAGCAAAAAAGGGATTGATCAATGAACATCAATGTAGTGCCGGAAGCAACAAGGAAAGTGACCGATGCCTCCGAAGTACAACGCCATTTTACTGACATAATGAACTGTGCATCTCTTTCCCTTCATGATATCCTTTACTTTTCTCTTTGACCTTTTTCTGTTTGTTCCTAAATGCATTACATTCCCATCTGTAGTACAATTTTTTGTTATGACTCTTTGATTGAATGGGTATACTTTTAGGCTACTTACTTTTTTTTTTGCTAAACTTTTTATTTCGTAAAAGTATTAGTTACTGTTTTACTTGCCCTCACTGAACCATGTGCTTTGTTTCTCTTTGCAGATGTATTTGAAAGTGATGGAAAACTTCAGGTTCATGTTGAATTCGTTCACCTTTGGCACGCTTAAATTACTCCTAGGTAAATGATTTCAAGTTTTTGCTTGTTTTGAAAACATTCATTGTTAGCCCTCGTATTATAAAGAATTTATGTGCTTGAAAGGACAGGTCGGTGAGAAAATCTTAAGAAATGTAAGCGGGGTTCAACTTTCATCACAAGGGATTTGGAGCATACCAATCCAATATCCGTCGATCCATCCAAGAGTAAACTCAAAAGTTTTTGAAAAGAAATTCACACTATAGTCTTTATTATTTATAGGACATTTACATAAATAATTTTCAATGCCTAATAATGTTAAAATGTTCAGTAAATTACCGCCCTATAGCCAGAGCTAAAGCAAAAATACATGAAATACACCGCCAGCTCAGTCAATTCCAGCCGAGGACTGCAGTTTCGTGCTTATTAGCACTCATCGGCCCGGCATAGGAAAGGGACTGAGCTGGAGGTGGAAAACCTCTTAAGGAAGCCAAGAGTGCCAAACAAACTGGTAGCTAATACAGAATTAGCACAGACCAGACGAGTGACCAAAGCAATGGTTCGATTCAACTCGGAGATTGAAGGCAAGGAAATGAATATACTATGCCTGCAGTCCTCGGCTGGAATTGGCTGTGCTGGCAGTGTATTTCATGTATTGTTAAAATGGTTTATTTTTACAGAAAAATGACCAACCTTTTTCAATATGTTGTTGCTGCATATTTTTTTTTTTAGAATGGGGTCATTCAGAGTGTGTTCCAAAAAGTTTGTTTGCAAACAAATGTTGTTTCTAGTTTGCAACAAGTTTGTTTGCAAACTGTGTCAAGATCCCATGCACTCAAGTGAGATTGCTGGTGTATAAGTGATGGGTCTAAGAGATTCTACCCATTGGCACCCATATGGGGGGGGGGGAGCAAGTGGAGGCTCACGCCCCCCTCCTAGAAATTAGAACTTCTTTGCTTTTAGTACTCTTTTCTTTGCAAAAACGCGAAAACATTTCATCTACAGCCTGTTGGTCGCTGGTAGTGGACTGTATAACTTATTTTGAGAAATAGCTGAGGCTGACACAATTGTAGTTTTGCTTGGTTTTATTGAAGAACCATTATATTTTGTACATCATGCCGCCGCAGTCTTACAGTTTCTTCTGTTCGTCCCAGAGACCGCAGTATAAAACTGCAATCCCAGAGGCGTTGCCACAGGAAAAGTATAAATATATAAATTTGCATATGAACAGTAAAATACATACTCCCGGCGTTGAAATTGATAGATTTCAAAAATATTTATCAATAAAATTATCAGTAAAATACCATAAAATGCACAGAAGTAAATTGAACAGATATAAAACTCAATTACAATTAAAACATGTAAACATTAAAATAGGTATAGTTAATTAAAATCATCCACTTTACACTGGAACAGGTAAAATCGCTAACTTAGTTATGGGACGTCTGAATGTACCACCCTCAGTCTTTACCATGCATTTATCCCGGCCTTCAAAAACCTTTATTACACGTCCTAAGCTCCACGAATTTACAGGCATATTATCTTCTTTTATTAAAACCACTGCCCCAATGGCAATGTTTTCCTTCAAAAAACACCATTTTGACCTTTGTTGTAAATGGCATAAATAGTCTCTCGACCAATTTTTCCATACTTGCTGAATTATTTTTGTTGTTTGCTGCCATCGTTTTAATCTGTTATCAGACAAATCTAACAACTCTGGCTCTACCACTGTGAACACTGTTCTGCCAATTAAAAAATGTGCCGGAGTCAAAACCTCTATTTCTTCTGCATCACTCGGAAGTGGCATTAAAGGCCTCGAATTTAAAATCCCTTCGATTTGATTTGAGATTGTTAAAAATTCTTCGTAAGTAAAAATCAATTTGCCCATTGCGCGTTTTAAATGAAATTTAAATGATTTGACACCACTTTCCCAAATGCCTCCAAAATGAGGAGATTTGGGTGGGATAAACCTCCATTTTATTCTTTCAATAGAAAGAAATTTTGATAAAATCTCATCTGGTTGACTCACTAACTTATGCAAGCGGTCGAGCTCTTTGTGAGCACCGATGTATGTTTTTGCGTTATCACTGAATAAAACAGCACATTTTCCACGACGGGATATAAACCTTTTCAATGATGCAATAAATGAATCAGACGTCAAATCCGACACAATTTCAAAATGAACAGCATGGGTTGATAAACATACAAATATTGCAATAAAGATTTTTTGTAATGCTCCTTTACGTTGATTTTTATTTTTAATATAAAATGGACCTGCGAAGTCAGTGCCAGTATTCAAAAAGGGAAATGTTTGTTGGCAGCGTTCAGGTGGAAGGTCTCCCATTTTCTGTTCTAAAAATCGTGGTTTGTATTTTGAACAAATCACACTCATGTACAATTTTCCGGGCGAGATCTCTTCCATGAATTATCCAAAATTTTAATCTAGATGCATGCAATAGTGCTTGCGCACCAAGATGGCAATTTTTTAGATGTAAATCTAATAAAATGAGTTTTGATAACTTATGATTTTTAGGCAATGCTATTGGATGCTTTGCATCAAAGGGTAATTGAGAGTTTGACAAACGACCTCTGACTCTTATGACATTTGAATTTTTATCGAAAAAAGGCAACAAAAATTTTAATTTACTTGACAATTTTACTGGTTTTTCCGAACTTAGCTGCTGAAAGTCATCACTAAGACCTTCCTGTTGAACAAACGATGAAAGTTTTAACTCACTGGCAGTGACCTCATCAGCTGTTAGAGGTCCAATCTTCCTTACTTTATTCTGGCAGTTGTAAATGAACCTAAGAATCTATATATATAATTCTCTTACGTGCCGGCAAATGAAGGGGTGAATTTCTAAACCTCTGTTGGCAACACTTCGCCGATAAATCATGTAAACAAACTTCTACGTTGTTTTGAAATCTTGAATCACAGAATACTCAACGAACTTTTTTTTTTTTTGAGATGAGTTTGAGTCGGGCTGTGGCCCATTTCAACCTTAATCAGCAAAGAAAAGCTCAAAGAAGGCAGGAAACCGTTCTTGAATCCAATTTAAGACGAGCCATTTCCAGAGTTGTATTCTCTGATTCGCTGCGGCTGGGGAATTTTCAGTCAGCAGTTCCTTCAACAGATCAGGTGCGTCACACAATGCCGGTAACCGCACCTTTCCGTCATGGCAACATTTAGTATATTTATTTGCAGTATTACGCTCTTTCTGCCAATAAAAATTCGCATTCTTCACACATTGCTCCACAATCATGTTCATCGGCAATGTTGTTTTGAACGCGTAGGCGCTTTGAGCGTCGTCTATTCTCTGCTTCAGTACGACAGTTCAGTTCAAAATGAATAACCGAGAAAGAATTTACTTTATTCCTTTTATTCTCAGCTGAAAGGTTGTTTAGGGTTATAGTAGTTTTAGTATTGTGCAAGCAAAGTAGCCTTGGCGAGTTTTCGCGTTTTTAGTTAAACCATTTTTTGTTCGTGACGTGGCAAGGATTCAGAATAACAACAAGAAGGACAAACGTTTGAGAAAATATGTTTGGTGCTCTCTGAGCCTGTTTTTAGTCATGGCCAGCTCTATGTGGCATTATCAAGAACAAGATCTTTTGAAGCAGTGTCAGTTGTGGCTCCCAAACGGGACATTTTTAATTGTGTATTTTCTCAGATTAGAATATATAAGAGTGTAAATATGTAAATATATAAATAATGTAAATACATCCCTCGGGGGAGCCTGTAACCCCTAGAGTGACGGATAGGGGAATGCCTTCATTGGTTTTCCAATGGGTGGTAGAAGGGAAATAAAATACCAACAGGTAGAAGTGCAATCTCTCCAAAGCAATGACAGACACTTTTGTATCTATAATGGTAAAGTTGTGCACATTGCCAAGGCAGTCATCTTACATACAGCAAAGTTAAACTGTCGAAAATCTGGCTAAAGCAGACAAATTAACATTATGAACGTAATTTTCATATTGGTTAAATGGATGGTGACCTAAATGCAATTACCAACTTTAATTTTTACGGAAAATTTTAGCTAGGCTAATGTATTGGCATACAGCGAGCGAGCGAAGCGAGCATGGATCGCGAAGCGATCCACAGGGAACTGCGTAAGCAGTTCCGGGGGTTGGCGAGCGATAGCGAGCAGGGGGCGATAGCCCCCTAGTATAACTAAATACATTAATTAATTTTTGATAGTTATTACTCAAATTCAGGAAATTTACCAACAAATCATTTTCTGTAGCAGTTAAGACAGTCTCATGAGTATCCTTCACTTCACTGTAATATAAAACTTGATTAAGATCGCTTAGTTCAAATGAATGTCCATGTGATTGAGGTTGTTTTAAAATTTTTGTTGCCTTTTTTCGATAAAAATTCAAATGTCATAAGAGTCGGAGGTCGTTTGTCAAATTCTCAATTACCCTTTGATGCAAAGCATCCAATAGCATTGCCTAAAAATCATAAGTTATACAATCCGGCTCGGCGGACCAAATGTTGGTCGCTGGTAGTGGACTGTATAACTTATTTTGAGAAATAGCTGAGGCTGACACAATTGTAGTTTTGCTTGGTTTTATTGAAGAACCATTATATTTTGTACATCATGCCGCCGCAGTCTTACAGTTTCTTCTGTTCGTCCCAGAGACCGCAGTATAAAACTGCAATCCCAGAGGCGTTGCCACAGGAAAAGTATAAATATATAAATTTGCATATGCACAGTAAAATACACAGCCTATAATGAATTAGTTATTAAAAATGTCAAATTTTAGTAACTCTAATCTGGATTGAAATCGGTTTCCATGGGGGAAATTATCCGGCTAAACCTTGAGGAAAATATCTGAGTCCCCCCCCTTAAAAGTTTGCATATAGCGCCCATGGTTCAACCTGACTCTCTTTTAAAAGTGGCTTTTAGACTTCTTAAAATGATTTTTTAATATTTATTTGTCAATCCTATACAAACTACTCTAATCTCGGTAATCAATAATCTGATTTTTTAAGTGGATAACCTATAGATTTATGATTTTTTTTTTTTTTTTTGGTTGGCAAAAGTAACTGACTGACTTTGATGGAGTGAGGTTTAAATTTTCATCTTAAAACTCTGACCTTGCAATTTTTTTTGTTCCCCTACTAAATATGGTGTTTAGCAGACTGGAATCAGAATAAATAATTTTAAAACATTTAAAAATATTGGTGTTTTGCATGTTTTTCTAGTTAAAGTTTTATTTTGTTACAGATTCTGTGACTGAACATGTCATTCACACTGAAAGACTGGGAAAGTCGTTGGCAGATGTCCAGCTTGTTAGAGTAAGGATTTTTTTTTTGTTATTTTAATTTTACAAAATGTTTACTGTAACTCAGATATGTTCTTTTCAATTTTGTGGTGTACATTCCCAGAGCTATGTATCTTAATGTAAGGTCAAATGTGTGAGATTACTTACTTAAGCTTAACTTCAACACAATCAGTTATTGTCAGTGCTTTCATAATTGTCAGTATTTTTTTGCAAATTTACTGAATAATTCATTTAACGAAAAAATTCGCTTCAATATTTTCCCCATTTTCCTTACAGACTTTGTAAAATACCAAACGAATGAAAAATTGTCAGTATTTCCATTTAATTCTGCCAACTTGGGAAATTTATTGCTTGATAAGAATCATTTGATTTTCTTTACTCATTGGAAATGAAAATCTGTTTTATGATGAGCCTAACTTCTTTTTAATCTGCTTTCCATGAATACTTTGCTGAAGAGAACAAATAGATTCTCAATATATAGTCAGAGAATCGCTAAAAAGAAAGTTAAATAAAGAAATAAATATTGAAAATTTAAAATTTGAAAGTATGGTTCTGTATAAACCTGCGTGTCCCACCCACTACTTTGGAATGAATAGTCTGATTTTTAAAAAAAACTATTTCTTGTTTGAGACGTCTTGGCGAGGACATCTCATTCCTTTTTTTTTTCAACAGTTCTGAAAAATAAAATTAAGCATTTATGTAGAAATTGAAGACATATACAAACACCAAACTGAAAGGCAAATTTGTTTTCAACATATTTTATCAAAGAATTTAAATTTTCTAACGGTTTTGCCTGTTGGGGAACTTTTTAATCTAAGAAATTAACAATGCCAGAAGTTATTTCTTTCATACCAAAGAATTGCAGAGTGTCTACGTATGCTTGTAGTTTTTGGTTTTTTTCCAAGAAATTATAAAAAAAAGTTTTGTTTAAAAATTGAAATGCAGTTTTTTGTAGCTTTAACAACACTGACAGAAGCTGAAGATAGGTGGATGTAATCACATTAAAGTGAATTATTATTATTTTTTTTTAATTTATTTAAATGGTTGTTGATATGCAACCTTTATTTTTGCACTGCATTTTGAAATGGCTTTTAAATTCGTTTTTGATTTTTGCAGCCTAATGCAACCATTTAAAGCGATGTTTTTTTTTTCTTTCTCTCTTTGATAATGAATAATACATTAAAAAAATCTTTAGAACTTTTTTCATTATTTTAAACATTACCTGAACAAAATTGCTTCTAATTGCTAGCAAAAATGGAACTCTCCCTAGTGTCCTTCTAATAGAAAACTTGCTGTGTTTTTTTTTTTTTTGGTACAGTATAGTGAAAACCCGTGTATAAGTTTCAACCTAATTTCAACCTATGCAATAGGGTGGGGCGAAAAATAAAAAAATTTTAAGATCAACTTTTAATAGCTGCCAAAAGTTGTCTTTAGTGATAGTTAGCTTATGTGAAAAATTTGACGAAGATCGGTTAATATCTTCAGGGAGCGCTGCAATCGCAAAGTTTTAACATTGGTTTTTTCCCACAATTTCATGGTTTTAATGCAAAAAGTATGCTTTTAAATTATTTTAATTGCAACTTTTTACATCTAAAGGACATTTATGTATTAATAAAAAATTTTGGTCTTAAAATGTTTACTTTTAAAAAAGGCAATGCATGGTTTTGTTGTAAAAAAGTCTGGAACTGGAAGAGGCATTGCAGCCGAGCTTCAAGAATCATGCCTTTGACTGGGAAGAATTCCAGACACATTCCTACAGCATCGAGTACACAGTACATTGTATGTTTATATTTTGAGCGCATTGGAATGATATTTCTAACACCAGCAAGAGCGGAGAACATTCGAAGGATAATTTTTTCTGGATCGAAAGTAAAGGAAAATGTTTAAAGATCGCATTTCCGGAACATCAAAAACTTGTCTGATTTTGTGTTACCTACTTATGAAGATGTACTTAATCATTATTTATTTCTTGCACACGAAAAAAAAAATAGTTTAGTTCTTCCGGAGAGTCCACAGTGACTGAGATTTCGGAAGATGTAGCAACGAAGTTAGAAAAGATATAGCATCGTTTCACTATTCTTGTAGTTTTGCAAACGCTAATCACTCAAATTATTCTACATTTTCACAGCAAACATGCGATCCTGAATAAAACGATGAACAAAAAATATGTTAAACCAGACGCGTTTTACGCAAAGATTCAGTTATTTTTATTCGTAGTTCGGGAATAACTTTTCAGTATCGCTTGTTGTAAGTGCCATTTCAGTGCGGTAACTGTGATAAGTTTAGCAAAGTTCCTATCGAAGAACAACTTTTTCTTGAGGATCAGCTTGGAGAGAGAAAAATTTTTACTTTAAAAGTTAATATCAAAACCACAAGAAAATTCAAATAGATCTTTGAATGGAAAACAAAAGACAAATCAAGAGCGAAGAGGAGAATAAAAAAAAAAGTACCCATGATGGCGATGGCGTGATGAAGGTATTGAGGGAACAGAATGCGATAGAGAATATTTAACAGAAGGTACGGGCAAATATGATCCGGAATTTAGTTGTATCAGTTACAAAGCAAGCACATCACAAACAAGGGTCAGTCTGAACAAGTTTTCTAAAAACGTGTGATCGCTACCGTATTTCGAATAGACCACTGCAGTGGTGAAAATGTAAGCTTTATGCCACTTAGTAGGATAGTTGGATATACGACCAAGCACTATTCTCCGAGAATTCAGCGTACCTGTTAGAATTTTTTTAATTTGATTGTTTTTCGTACGTACATTTGAAAACACATTTGCAAATTTTCTTATATATTTTTAAAGTGAAAAGTATCACTGCAAACCGTGAACTGAATTATGCAAATGTTCTGTCCTTATAAGTTAAGGAAACAAGATTTTGTTTTGCTTTTAGAATGTTATGCCGTTAATTTGGTTAGCAACAAAGATCGTAGATATGAAATTCATGTATGTTATAATATCTTCAATAAAAGATTTGCTTTTAAATAAGTGTCTTCTGATCTCAACAGACGGAAATTGTTATTTTCATGGTGGATGTAAGATATAAACGCTATTAGCGGTATTATATTCTACAGTACCTAAGTACAGAAAAAAATAATTACTGCAAATATTTGAAGCTGTTATTAGGGGCAACTGCTCCGTAAATCTTTTTCAAATGGCACTTGGTTCCTTGAGTCATACTAGATGGCACTACTGCCAGTCGAATTTTGCGTTTGTATATCGACTTAGAATATCCGATATATCGAATTTAAAAATGGCCTGTCTCATTCAATGTTAAAATTTTATAGACCTTGCTGATTTCTAATTAAGTGCAACTCATCATGCAAGGAAGGTGCACGAAACTTATGGCAAGTTATTCATCTGTCGTGTTATTTGCCAGACCACCTGTTACATATGCCATCGATCCAGTCCTTCAGAGGAATGCTTTTTTTTTTTGCACATCCTGAAAATATTTTGCTGGCAATTTTAAATGATGATGTAAGTCATTCATGGCAGTTTGCTGCACGTCGAATTTTGAGAGTACGTACATCAATTCCGTGAATAATAATAATATCCGTACTTTTACCATTCCTGCAGGGGCGGCAAATAGGGGGGTCAAGAGGGGGCGGTCGCACCCCCAAATGTTTTGAGCAGAATGATAGTAAATGGGTGAATTCAATTTATGTAAGTCGGAAATCAATGTTCATTAAAGGAAATTTCGCTGGTTCTCAGCAACTATTAGATGAAACTCGACACATTCTCAGACTATAAAAAGTGTTTTTCGTTATTTGGATGATGACTTGGAAATTCATGAAGTATTTTCGGCTTTTTCAGAACATGGAGAACTGATATAGAACCATGGTTAATTTTAACTAAAGAAGACATTTCCTCATATAGGCTAAATATTTCATACTTGTGTGCCCAGTGTAACGATGGTATGTCCAATAGGAGAGGCTCATGAAAAGTAGGGTGGCAGTATGGTTTTCACAAGAAAATTCCTTGATATTTTACATTCACTTTTACGCTCATTTTTTAAGTGTATATTTATTTAATGAGTGTTCTTCTGCTAGAAACACGTTTCAGCTGCTCAATACATTATAATGCTTTCAAAGAAACTTCTTAAACATGCATGTGATTATTGAATAAAAAAAGACATATCAACCAAATATCTTTTTTTATGGGACTCTATAATTATGCAACGGCGGAGTGACACAAGATAATCTTCAAGAGTTAAAACGATAAAAACATTTCTCTTTAACTTCAAAGCAGTGATTTGACGACTGGAAGAATTATTGCAAAACGATTCTTTCAATGTTGAAAAATCTCATGCCCTTTAGCATGTATGACTTCGTTTGAATTTTTTATCCAATTTGTTTGCATCGTGAAAAGGTTTTTGAAAAATGCTTTACTCTATCAAAATCTATACCTTCAATCCGCTACTCGACTATTCAAACCACAGTTCCATCTACAATTGATCTGTGCACCATACTACCACAGTTCAATCTACAATTGAAACTGAAAATAGATTTTTTATAGATGTATATCTCAATCAATTGTGAAATTTTTCAAAAAAATTCTTCCTCCGAGCCAATTTAGAGAAGCGAAAAAAAAAGTGACGAAAATCCACATGATGATGTGAAATCAAACATTGATTTTTGAATATTTTGTATGAAGTAATAGATTTAGTTTCGAATGAAATTAACACAAGATTTGATGATAATTATTTTTGTGCATGGTTGGCTGGGATTATAGTTATTTGGATAGGATTTTGAAAACGAAAAATAAAATGTGTCAACTGTAAGTAAAATTTTTAGCATAATACAAGAAAAATTACAAGCAATATACAGACAGAATAGTTTTCACATCCAGAGACTGCAGTTTCGTCTTTGTTATGAACTCATACGTCTGGAATAGTGAATAACAGAGCTGGAGGCAGATGATAGCTCATTGAAGCTGAGGACGCCGACATGACTAGATTATTCAATGATGAAAATTTTAAGCCCCGCACAGTTTTTGAAGTAGCGTGGGTGATTTTGTGAGAGCAAGATATAAAAAGTGCTTTCATACATAACTTTGTGTTACTTCCATTATTTTTTAACTATTACAATCAGTTCAGCTAGTAGAGAAAGATTTCTTTTATGTCTCAGCAGGTTAGAGAAATATTTTCGAAGCACACAAAGGGGGAAAAAAACTTTTCCATTTAGCTGAACTGGCAAAACAACACGACATTGGGCACTGATAGATTAGCAACACGATTCCCTGCTCTTCCGAATTCCAAAAATAATGCATTATAACTTTTCCAAAAGGCATAAAACCTTTAGTAGCGAGGTGTTTTGTGTGATAACTTTTTAGTCAATGAATCAAAATTTTAATTGTTTCTAAACACTAATTTTATTCATACTAAACCGATTTTATGACAACTTCTTGTTAGCTAATGTGTGTTTGGTTTCTCTTTGGGGATATACATATTTAAGAAACTCGACCCCCCAAATGAAATAGTGAAATGCCGCCCCTGCATTCCTGTGCTTATATTTTCTTCTTCCGCCTACTTAAAATTTATCAATTGGTAGCGTGAAGAGGTGCTTATAGAAAAACCTTCATAACCATGACACAATCTGAGGACGTGGAGCAATGCGTAGAGATGCATCCGTCACCAAAGTTGGTGACAGATGCATCTCTAGCCCTAAGTCGAATAAAAGAGAGGGATGGTTTTATTCGTGTACATTTTGAGGTTCGAAAGAAACTGCCTTTCTTTGAAAGTGAGAAAGACAATTATTGTAAAAACTCTAGCTATGACACAAACTCTTTAAATAATCCTGTTTGAGGTACAATTTCTGCCTTAGCTCTGGCTTAGGGCAATACCATACTGCAAAATGCTGTTTGATTTTATTTGTCTCACATGTTTACATTTTCATGCCACATTTTGTAAAAATTTATCACTTTTTACCGAATTAATATTGTCCTAAAAGTTACTATTTTTTATGTTTTTGCCTCTTTTTAAGATGCTGGAAATATAAATACGCAATATAAAATACTTTTCGTGAGTTATTTCATATGCTTTTAATGTATGAATGTATCTCATGAGTAAAAAATGGCAATGAAATTAGTTAATAGCATAATTTTCCATATTTTAACAATGAAATCCGGGAAAAAAGCTATAATAAAACTTTACGATCGCAGCGCCCCCTGAAGATATTAACCCAACTTCCTCAAATTTTGCACAAAAGCTAATTATCACCAAAGACAACTTTTCACAACTATTAGAAGTTGTAAAGTCAGACCAAACAATATAAGTAGAAGCACAAATTTGTAAATTACAGCAGACACGTGTTTCGGCGTTACAGGGAACGCCTTTTTCAATGCAAAAAATAATGAGCTTATGGATGAAAGCCGAAACACGTGTCTGCTGTAATTTACAAATTTGTGCTTCTACTTACTTTGTATTGTCTGACTTTACTGTTCTGCACAAAGGTATTTATTTATCTTATTAGAAGTTGGTCTGAAAAACTTTTTATTTTTCGCCCCACCCTACTATATTATGCTCCAAACTTTTTAGATGAATGTCTTCCTCTTCGTTTCAGACAAAGTTGACCAAGATCAGTTCTGTGATCTATGCGATGGAGTCCGTGTCCTACTTTACTGCCGCGATCTGCGATTCCACGGAAAACCCGGACATAGCCCTGGAAATGGCGGCCATGAAGGTAAGGAAAGTGCAGAATTTTTTTTTTTTGTAGAAGAAATTCTTTATGTTTCTTAAAGTATGTGCCTACCTTCGGAGCACTTTTTTTGAAAAACATAAAATTTTTATTTACCGTATTTTCCTGCGTATAATCCGCGGATTATCTGCTAAAAAAGGCAAAATTTATGAGGTGCGGATTATACGCAGCCGCGGATTATCTGTGATTCCCCCCCCCCTTAACACCAACGCATTGAACCTCAATATTTTTACAGTAGGATTCACCGATAGAGATCGTACGCTGACTGAATGTTGTTTATTTTACGAAGCATGCATGTTCTTCATCGCTACCTGCCTGTATGTTGGTTATTTTACTTTGCTTGAATGTTCCTCTTTGCGATTCAGGTCATGTAAATTAAGCAACATTACAGTGAAATAGGCAGCCATTTGCACAAAATTAGACCGTTTGCTCCTTTGACTTGATTCTTTGTTTTTCAAGTAATTAGCGTACTATAATCAAGATTTCAAAAAGAAATCATTATATTTTAGATTATCTTTCAGATTAATTTTGATTATGCCTTCAAAGTAATTACTTTTTCACGTTTTTAGTTTAGTTGCTCAAATGGTATGTTAAATTCAAACTTTATTTTTTTACATCGTATTATCCGCGGATTATACGCCGCCGCGGATTATACGAAGCTTTTTTTTCTTCAGGCCGATTTTAGGACCTGCGGATTATAGGCAGCCCGCGGATAAATCGCAGGAAAATACGGTAATTTAACATACAGGTAGTTCAAATTTCATCGATTTTTGCTAAATTTTTGAAAATTAGGCATTTTGTGGTAAAACTATAGTGAAAATTAACACCCACGCTAAACCTTCTGTAGTGAGCTCTAATCTTTTTTTTTTTTTCAAATTTTAATTCAAATAATATCTTACCACCATATTTACCTGTGTTGTGAAGCAAAATATTTAAAATATTTTGAAAACATGTTGAAATAGGACAACTTTTATGTTTTTCAAATACAATTTCAAATTTTCAAATAAAAAAAGTCATAAAATTAGTAAATACAAAAATACAAGCTATTTGGCGCTTCCTAACATACCCCAAATGAATTGAATATACAGATCAAATTTCGATTCAATATCTCAACAATATTTTTAGAAATCAGGTTTTTAGTAAACCAAAAAAAAAAAAAAACAAAAATCACAGTTTTTCAGAAATTGCAATTAAAGTTTTTAATCTTGAGTAACAAAATTAGTTCAAATAGGCAAAAGTAATACAAAAATTAACTTAATTTAACATTTAAATATGAAATTGGGTCGGGGTAGTGTTTGGAGATTATAGAATGGCTGTTCTAATGCACTGATTACATTTCTGTGGCACACATAATGCTCACTTCCGGTTACGAAAATTTCACATCAGCTACAAGTTAATCGCAGGAATTAAAGTAAATCGTTTTTGGAATCCGAAATATATATCTTATCAAAATGAGCGAATAAAACTTACTTTGAAAAAATTCACCAAAACAAGGATTTTAAGGGTAAGTACATACCTTAAGAGTTTCTACAGAAATTTTTTGTTGCAGATTGCCTTTGGTCCCAGTTAGCAGGGCCGGATTTGGAAGTGTGGAGGCCCCGGGGCAACGAAGGAGCGGAGGCCCCAAATCAGGGTTCGAAAAGATCATCCTATTTTCGAAAATATCCGATACTTTGATATGTATCCGAATATTTTGATATATATGTATATATCCGATATTTTCAACCCGTGAAAGTTAGGATATTTTATAAAAATTTTATTGTGGGGGCCCCTTTTTTGTGGAGACCCTGGGGTAGTAGCCCCGCCAGCCCTCCCCTTAATCCGGCCCTCCCAGTTAGTCCAGATAAACAAGGTTGTACTGTTCATAAAAGGGAAAACCAGTTTAGAAGGCCGAAGTTTTAGTATTTTTCGTGATTTTTTTTTTTAACAAGGAAGGAATAATTCGAATTTATTCAAACTTGGAGGATATTTTATTCATGTTTTGAAGTTCACTTTGTTATTTCTTTACGCCATTTTTGCCAGAAATCGAAGAGTTAGAAGCTGATGTCTATGGATAGTCGCCACCAAAACTTGTGGGTGTTACCTAAGTCACAGCTTCTATCTGTAATCTTCACAATTTTTTTTTTCATTAACGAAATTCTTCCTATGAATATGAACCTAACTGTGGTCAAAAAAGTTTAAAATTATTGCACCTTTCTGAGGTTTGATTACAATTTTCAATATTTTTCACTATAATATCATCAAAGGATTAGGTTCATACAGATTGTAATTGAAAAGTAATGTTCACACAAATTTTCAGAACGATGGGTCAATAACTTTTTTAGCTAGAATGCCCACCAGTTGAAAAAAAAAAGACTTTGAAAAAAACGTGTTTGAAAAAAAAAAAAAAAGAATTTGAATTCTGAAATTTTGAATTTAAATTATGTTTTTCACAATCACGAGTTGCGACAAGACCCTGCTCAGTGGAGTTAATGTTTCTGGAAATGGTTCCTGTCCTCCTAAAGCTGCCCCTCCTCCTGGGCTTTTACGTGTGTATATTGGTATGTGAAGGCGTGTGTGCGTGCATGTTTATGTTAGTGTGTATGCGTAGTGTGTGAGTTTGTATGTGTGAGAGCGTGCATATGTATGAGCCATAGACTAATAATAAGAGTAGACCGAGCTTTCTCATTCTTGCTGATGAAGAAAATTGGTTCATAGATGTCTCATGTGACTGGTGGAAGGGCTTGGCGAAGACTTTGGCAGCATGGTTGCTAGATGGCAGCATTATCTATAGTTTGGCACTCGACATGCATTTTAAGACAATGTGTTTTCATTAAAAAAAACTTCCAGGTGCAGAGATTGAACTGTTTTTCTTTTAGTTATGCATTATTTTGACATTAGTGATAGTTTTTGATCAGTTTTCGGTAACTTTTATTTCATTTGGAGCTGTCAGCGTTGGCGTGAACGAAATGGCGTAAACGTTTTGCATTAACGCAAAAATGTACTCATCGGTATCTTAAACTGAAATTGTAGGTAAAAATCTTACCGTTTGCCGATTCTTCTTGGTTGCTTGCATCTTTTAATGCTTAGAGAGTTATTGAAATGGACTAAAGAAAGTGCACAGTGCTATATAAACGAAAAACTCACTATATTAACAAAATATTTACAACCTAGAATAACAAATTTACAAATCGGACTCCATAAAAGATCATTCTTCCGTGTTCCATCAATTCTATTTATTTTATTTCTCGCGGTAGTTGAACGTCTGCTACGATTAACGCTGTTGCTAGGATATCCACCAGTCACATGGTTTGGTTTATGAGCAGCAAAAGGGTTGCCATAGCTCGGTCCATTCTTATTATTAGTCTATGGTATGAGCATGCGTGTGTGTAGGACATGGGCACCATCGACCAGGAGCAGCGGATTCTGGGGGAAAGTACTCAGGACCAGAGGCCGGTGGGCGGTGGTGCTGCAGATGCCCCTGGTTCAAGTTGAAAAAGGAACCAAACTCCAAGAGACGGTGAAGTGGGAACAATAAGCAATCGTGGTTGCTCAAAAATGAGCAATGGAACTGATGGGAAATTTGCTTTGAAATTATGTCAAAAATTCTTGAATAGTTTTACTAAAATTTTATGATTAAAAAAAAAAATATTTTTTGTCTTGTCAAAACTGGTTTCCACCCTTGAAAGGTATTTCTCCTGTCAATTATACAGTTGATAGAATTGCAAAAAAATTTCTAACGATGGAATGAAAAGTCGTACTTTGTAGAGTTAACTTTTGCTATGAATCGGTGTGGTGTAAACTGTGTGCTGACACTGGGGTCGATTTGTTTGGCAGGTGTTCAATTCGGAAAATACCCTGTACTGCCTGCGGGAGCTGATGGATGTCGTGGGTTCGTCTAGTTTCACCAAGCGACTGCAGTTGGAGAGGCTGTATCGGGATGCCCAGGGGCTGGCCATGTTTGACGTGAGTTTTGCCTTCCCTTTTATTAAAAATCCTAATATTAGTTCCATACATACAGTGAAATCCCATTACAGAAAAATCCAAATGACCGATAAAATATTTCATTGTAATGGAATACAGTAGAAGACCGTTATAACGCCGACCTGTATAAACGCAATTATCTATAAACCGCACTATTTTTCAGAAGTAAACAATAGGTTTTGAAGTTTAAAAAAATCCCTCTGTTTTGATTTGAAAAAATAAAAATGGTTAGGAAGATTAAATTTTGAAACAGTTTTGCACCTTTCCAGTTTAATTCAAAGCTTTTAAATTGAAAATGAGTACTCATAGTAAACAGAAAATACCAGATGGCTCTTGAAAAGGCAGCTGTTATGCAAACCATGAAACTAGCAGAAGTGCAGGATTTTGATTGTGAAACGTATTTATTTGTGAATGACTCATTGTAATATGGGTGCTTTGATACTCATTGCAGATAAAACTCATTCTGAAGTGCTAATATATAGATATGTTCTGAATATTAGTTTCAAAGTTTGTGACAAGATCTATATAACGCAAAAACCTGTATAATGCAAAAGCTCTGCCCCCAAGGTGTGCGTTATAACGGTCTTCTACTGTATTCATTGTAACAGAATCGTCTTAAAACTTTCTTTTCATACAAGTTAATTTTGCTAATCTGCACTCCAACATAATTAAATCAGCAACATTTACCTTCACTGACGATCTAAAATATAATTAAATAAATAATTTATTTTGAACAAACAAAGAAAATAGCTTGAACACTGATCTTTTATTCATTGGTCATCTTCATAAAAAGTGTTAAGAGATTTGATACCAGAGGACAGTATAAAAGTTTCTAATTTATGAACGTCACTTATGTTGACCACAAGAAAAGTTGAAATCTTGCTGACCCCCTTGCCATTTCGCAGGGTGCCTTGCATTTAGTGCGCAGAAATTGACTATGCATGGCTAGACACTGGTTTTTGCTGCCGAACATCAGTTTACTTTTCAGCATGAGCAGATTCCACCTTGAATGGCTCTGCTTCGAAAGTACAAGCCGGAGTTTTCACGTTATGACTTGGGAAAGTCGTTTTTTAATTTCTGAAAACAACATTAAATAAAATTTTTTAAACTGACATTGAGTAAAACATTTTGTTGTAACGAATTTTTGAAAAATTTGTTTCGTTAAAACGAGATTTTTTATACATTATCTTAATGTGATATACACCGCCAGCTCAGTCAATTCCAGCCGAGGGCTGCAGTTTCGTGCTTATTAGCACTCATCAGCCCGGCATAGGAATTGACTGAGCTGGAGGTGGAAAACCTCTTAAGGAAGCCAAGAGTACCAAGCAAACTGGTAGCTAATATAGAATTAGCGCTGACCAGACGAGGGACCGAAGCAATGGTTCGGTTCAACTCAGAAGATTGAAGGCAAGGCAGGTATATTCAGTAAATTACCGCCCATTAGCCCATTGAGTTTGAACTGAACCATTGCTTCGGTCACTCTTCTGGTCAGCGCTAATTCTGTATTAGCTACCAGTTTGTTTGGTACTCTTGGCTTCCTTAAAAAGTTTTCCACCTCCTGCTCAGTCACTTTCCTATGCCGGGCTGATGAGTGCTAATGAGCACGAAACTGCAGTCCTCGGCTGGAATTGACTGAGCTGGCAGTGCATTTCATGTATTTCTGCCTTAGCCCTGGCTATAGGGTAGTAACTTACTGAATTATCTTAATGGTTTTAAAACGGAATCGAACGTTTTGTTCATTATATCAAATATTTCGTTGTATCAGTATTCCTTGTAGCGGGATTTCACTGTTTCTTTTATATACCTTGTTCAAAGTTCTATTTTCACCCATTTTCTGTGATCGGATTATGTTAAAATTCGGTATGGGTCCTCACACCCGATAACATTGCATTCTTTAGTCAAATTAATTAATTAACCATATTAGTTTGTTCCAATTTTAATCAACATTTTTGCATAAATCTTCTATTATGAGGGCAAAAAAATGCTCGCAAATTAGAATTATTATACATCTACAGAAACTGCTGATTTTTCTGCATCAGTTCAAATTTGTTCCGATGTTCCACGATGTGAGTGTTTGTGTTTAACCAATTTTATGTTAAAACGAGTCTTCCATTGATGTTCATTTTTGATTTCGTCCTTGTTCAACAATGCTTTTATTAAAATGTATCTCAAATTTTGAAAGCAATATAAAAATCAAGGTGGGTCACCATACTGTGGTGAAAAAAAAAGACTGATTTTTATCAGGCACAGCTTTATAAAAAGAAACTAAAATAAAAAATTTCTTTTTTGACCTAAAGGTTGACTTAATTTAAGATATTTACTTGCGTTAAATGTTTAACTGACATTTATCAACCGAAGTCATAAATGAACACAGTATAGAATAAATGCAACATACCACCAGCCCAGTTATGCCATCCAGAGGCTGCGATTCGTCCTTGTTATGGACTCGTCTATTGTGCGATGAGTTTTTATCAATGAAGTTATCGCACCGATGACTAATTTAATCAGTGCCCTTTTGAGTTGCAGAGTGTCATTGGAGTTCTTTGCAGAAAATAATACCTGTTGTTGAAATTATTTCTTTTTATTTCCTCCATGGTGATAAAATACAATGATATCCTTGGCGAGCTATTTACATATGAATTATGAAATTGCAAAATAAGTTCTCTCGAAGCATAGATAGTTTAGTAAAACACGCAAAACCATTATTTGTAAATTTGCAATATGACAAATGAAAAGTCATTTATGCAATCAAGGTTTCAGTAATTTGAACTTCAGGTTTGCATATAAAGTTTACAGTTATAAAATGCCTAATCGAGAGCATGGCGACGAACAGCCCACTTGGCTGACCATGAAACTAAAATTAGGCGCCTTAAAAGAGAGTGAGCGATTGAGCTACTGAAGTAACATATATAGTCAGCCAGAGTCATTTGCATGTATTTCAAGACATGCATTTGAAATGCGCATTTCCCGATGTTAGAACGGCGGCCAATCAAATGGAAAAGGAACTTCGTCATTTCTTGACGTAAGGCACGCACGTGTCTGAGATCGGGAAATACATTACAAACATTGAAATTAGCATTTGTGACTTTGCAAGATAAAAGAAAATAGGGATTTAATTAAAGCCAAATACATCAAAATAAATGTAAATAATTGATAACATTATTTGGAATTCCCAACATCATCAGTCTGGAATAGTTAATAACCAAGCTGGAGGCAGATGCTCTCTCGTTGAAGCTGAGAGTACCAACAAATTGTCAGCTAAAATGATTTTAGTGGACCAATCAAGTGTCTGTAGCATAGGTGCGGTTCAACTCCTGAATTGATAGCAAAAAATTGACACTAAGCAGTAAGTTCCTTCAAATAAAGTATTCAAGCTTTGCCTTCAGTTGATGAGCCAAACCCCACCAATGCTCTGAACTCTTGGTTGCTTGATGCAGCATTTCTTAAATTGTGGTCAACAGAATCCCAAAATTCCATGGAAAACTCTGAAGGGTTCTATGAAACTTGCATTTTTTGGTTTTTTCAAAATGTTCAAATTAGTCAAAATAGGAAAGGTAAATGGTAGACAAGAAGTTCCGTCTAGAACTATACGAGCCTACTTTCCCATATACCCATACTACTTTCTAGTACCTGATCAATATTCTCAAGAATAGCTAAAATCGCAAATTGTTTCAAACATATTTTTAAAATACTTTAAGCTGATTTCTAGGAATAAAATATTCCTCACTCATCTAAAAAATTAGATGCGTAAAAAAAAAAAAAAAAAAAAAAAGAACAAATATAATAACAGCACCCTTCAAACAAAGCAGCTAATACACATTTTTCCATTTAAAAAAAATCTGTTACAGCTTTCAAAATGAAAAAATAATAATTAAAATTAATAAGCTCATAAAAATAAGTACATCATATCAAAAAAAAAGTTTCTTTTTCCCCTGTTGCCAAAACTATTTTTTTAAATGAATTAATGAAGTTACCAAAATAAATAAACACAATAAAATGTCAACTTAAAGAAATAATTTTCATTGTCAAAAAAAAAAAAAATCGCCTGCGCATATTTTTATGTAGAAACATAAATGACTTCAAGTTTATTCGCCGAAAACTGAATACCTAAATTAAAACTTTAGCGTGAAAATAAAAACAAGTCATATCAGCAATAATTATTTCACAGTTAAAACCATAGCTGCGGAGTCGGAGTCAGAATCAATCTCATTTTAAGATAAAGGAGTCGGAGTCAAATATCCAAGAATCGGAGTCAGTCATTTGTCCTCCGTGTATAAATTTTTGCCAAAGCTATGAAGTCAGAGTCGAAGTTGGGGAGTCGGGAGTCTGGAATTTGGCGTCAAGAGCTATTTCCAACAAAATTGGTTT
The DNA here is from genome assembly GCF_026930045.1 of Uloborus diversus. NCBI lineage: Eukaryota > Metazoa > Arthropoda > Arachnida > Araneae > Uloboridae > Uloborus > Uloborus diversus. Next base: position 1,767,420 of record NC_072732.1, read on the forward strand.
GAAGTAAATCCGCCTTCAAGTACGGAATCTACATTGACTTTCAGTTTAACCGTAGGCGCTAATGTTAAGGGATTTGAACCGTTCAAAATTGAACGAAAAATTGTTCAAATCAAAAAGTAATAAAAAAGTAATAAATATAATAAAAAGTAATAAAGTAAATCAAAAAGTAATCTTTAAGTATGTCAGCTCTAGAATTCAGCTCTTTTATTGAAACTGCACCCGATCCTTACTTGCACTCTAGCAATTTAAAAGATGAATGCTCTCAATTCTCACAAAATGAGAGCCTGATCATTCTGATATTGGACATGGGGCTCATTTGTATTTCAGGGCCCCCCTAGGGCCCGACTAAGATTTTTGAAGACACTGGGCATGAAATTCATTTTGTCCCCCGCCCCTCTATTTCCGCTTATTCTGAAGCTATAAAATATTTCAAAGTATTTAATACAACCAATGCTAAATTTAGTGATAACCTCATATCACAACGTTTAAAAAGTAGAAGAGATATGGTTTACGATAATTATATAAGAGGGGTTCAAACTTGGCCAGTTTACCGTAAATATCAAAGGTATTTATGATATAACTTTTAATAACAAATACAGACTGAACTTGGAGTGGTTTTGAGATTTGCAAAGAGTTCAATTTTTTAAGGGGAATTTTTATCAACAAATAAAGAGATTTTTTTCCTTGTCTTTGCTTTTGCAAAAATATCAATGTCATTGTAAACTAGATTCTGAGTGAAGTCATTATTTATTTTTAATTAGCATGATAAATTAAGGAGATTTTTGGCCCCGCTGAAATATATGAACAGGGGCCTGTGCCCCGCATGCCCCTGAGGTAATCAGGCTCTGCACAAAATTCCCTGTAGGCACTTATATTATTTGAAACTAAATTTAGGTTCTCAACTTATCTGTTGACAAAAACTTAATGTCACCCCAGACTTATGCTTAACCGGGGTTGGTATAAAAACTGTTTTTTCTTTTGACCCCCCCCCCCAAAAAAACTTTTTTTTTTTTTGTTTAAACCAGGTTTATTTGGTTTAAATACTATTTATAAGAAAAAAAACTTTATTTTAGGAAAATCATAAGCATTTTATGAATTAGTTGTTAAAGAATGTTTAATATTCATATTTGTACCTAATTTCTTCATAATTAATTAAACAATTAAGATTAAAATCTTATTTCATTTCCTAATACTTAGAGATATCTATAGGAGAATATTGTTTCAAAATCTTTAAATATTATAAAAAATAAAATAAATAAATGGGTCTTGGTATAAATAATGAAATAAGTAATTTACTGTGATAGTTCAAACATTATTAATTACAAATAACTAAGAAAAAATTCTTGCAAATTATTTTCCTCATAATCATAGTTATCTATTATAAATAAAAAAGTAAAATTAGAATCACATTCTTAAACATGGGAAGTATTTTGCAGTATCTACAAATGAATCAGAAGCCTGATGTAGCTACATTATGCAACTTTAAAAATCAAAAGGTCAACGCATATTTTGTTTAAAGATTTTAAAAAAAGTTACAAATCATGTAATTACCTAATCTATCAGTGACAACAATTATAGAAACAGGACAAGTAGGTTTCAAGAAAATCATTATGTTTTCCGTTGTAGACGGTTTAATGCATTTAGGAATATAATTTTTTCATCGAAGAAAAAAAGTCGTTTTAATTAAAAGCCTCAGTTTATACTTTAATGAAAATACTCTTTTAACATATTTTTTTAATAACGTAGACTGTCATAAAAATTAGTGTTTATTGATTCTTCCACCATTCATACATGAGACTTCTTTTATTATATTGGGATCAAAAAGTTATTTGAAAGATGAAAATTTGGCATTCCGTTTTTATATATAAAAGCACAGAGTTTTATGGATAGTAGTATCTGTTTTCATAATTTTATTTTCTTGCTCTGACTGCATCGTCTATTGGGGATGCAAAAAGTGTGCAGGTATTAAGCACAACTTTATGGCAACACTAAGTGTTCTTGGGCTTCTTTAGTTATTTTTTTTTCTCTTGTCATTTAAATATTCTAGTGTTAAGTTAAATATACAAATTTGCATCGCTTCAATGGTACATAATCTATCTCAATAAATCTTGAGTAATCAAGCAAATTAGGTCGGTAAATGAAGTTTTGGTTGAAATATGCTTTTAGAACTATTTTGAAATGCAAAAGAGTGAAAAGGAATGATAATTAAAAATTATATCAGAGCTATTTGGATTTTTTTCCCATGTAGTTTTAGAAAAACTTAGTTGGTCTGCTTTGAATATTTATGTACCTAATAGAAAAGCTGCACAGATTTAAAAAAAGAAAAAAAAAGCAACCTTGCATAATCTTAAAAAAATATAAGTTTATTAAATCTGTAGTTTATCTATTAAGTTTTGCTAGTTACTTTGCATTAATAAGATTTTACTTTTTGCAATAATATGAAAACTTTTTTTGAAAACATTTGGGGGAAAACTGAAATTTTTCAAAAAAAAAAAAAACACATGGTTAAAAAAAAAAACACTTGGTTTAAACCGTGGAATTAAATCAACGTAGTTTAAACCAAACAACCATACTCTGAACATGATCTGAGAATGCAACTTTTGTCCATGAAGCCTGATATTAAGGACTAAACTGTCACAGTTTAAATTGGTACCTCTCATATCATTAAAATTAGGACTCTAAAACTTTTTTTGAAACAAGTTGTAGATGTTTAGAGAAATTAGAGAAACTACTCCCCCCTCTCCCCGTCCCTCCCCCCCCCTCTCTTTAAATCGAAAAATATTTTATAAATATATTAATGGAGAAAAAAAAACATCTTTAAAATGTTGCATGCAAACTATACAATTGAGGAAAAAACAGCTGTTCCATGAAAAAAGTTGACACTTAAAACGGATCCCAACTATTATACAAATTCAGAAACATTAGTCTAATAAATTTATTTTAGCTACCCGTTTGGTTGGCACTCTCAACTTCAGTGAGCGAGCATCTTTTTGCATCAAATTCAATCGGATGTTGTATTTTTATAGCATGCTGTCAGATTGTTTCAGTCTGCATAAACATGAGTGCAATAGCTTCCTTTCATTTCAGGGCTCCAACGACATCGCTCGCCTATACATCGGTCTGTCCGGCTGCAAATTTGTCGGTTCCCAGAAAGCGCAAGAAGTGCTGTAAGTTTTATTTTCCTTTTCACTACTTTCCCTTTCCAGTGTGACTTCCCAGCAGAACAATAAACATTATTTTTGATAACTTACGATGTTTAAACGAAAAGCCGAAAGGCTAAGTTTCGTAAGGCAGTCAACAATATTACTTACTTATACATGTAGATAATACCACATAGTGGAAGATGCAGAATGAATGTCAATGTGAATAAATGAACATTGGAAACTTGTTTAAAAACTGACCAAAAATTTATTGGTCCATTGAAACTAAAACAAACTCACAAAATAAGTTAATAAAAATAAACCCTGGCCATAAGCGGAGGGGAAGATCACAACGCCCAACACCTACCGGACCTAACACTCACGAGGCTGGCGAACGCAAAAGGGTGAGAGAACGATTGGAATCGTTCACAATTTAGATTTGCCTCATTTAAAGTTTAAAAAAATGAATTGGAATGTGAATGGATGAATAAAAAGCTTTTTATTAACAATTGAAAATTTGAACACTATACAAATATATATAGAAAGACTGTTGACTAATAGTAATAATTGAAAAGACGAAAATCTTAAGTTTTGGACACGTTTTCGTAATATCAAAGTTCAAGCCTACAGTTCATAGAAACTGCTGGAAAGAACAAAACATCTCAAACCTCGGAAAACATGTTTAGCACAGTTGCAGTATACATAAAAAAAGCACTTGATGAGAATGTCTGTTTAACATCCTTTTCATTGAGTTTTAAGTACAGAAAGCTTTTCAAGATCAATTTGATAACTTACGATGTTTAAACGAAACGCTGAAAGGCTAAGTTCCGTAAGTCAGTCAACAATATCAGTGGAAGATGCAGAATCAATGTCAATGTGAAGAAATGAACATTGGAAACTTGTTTAAAAGCTGACCAAAAATTTATTGTTCCATTGAAACTAAAATAAATAAACTCGCAAAATAAGTTAATAAAAATAAACGCTGGCCATAAGCAGAGGGAGAGATCACAACTCCCAACACCTACCGGACCTAACACACGAGAGGCTGACGAACAAGAAAGCGGAGTGAACGATTGGAATCATTCACTATTTATACTTGCCTGGTTTGCATATGATTGGGCATCAAAGGATGCCAACCTAAAACTGAAACTTAACACGTGCCGAAAGAGTCGAGAAGTTAATCTCATTTGAATAAAGTAAATTTTATACTACATTTCATTAGGAATGAGAACGCGGCTGAATATCATTTTACTGATGTCTATCAATTTTGTAATGCCAAAGCTTTGGCTCAAATAATAAATTTGAGGGATTCTTTATTTGGTATATCCCTATGGCACTTGTACTGTGGGAAGCCGAATTTCACACCAAATTATGGTACAGTTGAAAAAGTGAAGCAGCTCACCCTAAATTACCAACCTAGCTGGCACAAGACAGCAACAACATACAATACCATACATAATTATGTGAAATATCGTCAAATTTTGCATGTGTTGCAATTAAAGATAATTATTAACACTGGTATAAATTTAAATGTAAATAGTGTATATGTTACCGTCAAAGTATATAATGCTGTTATTTAATCGAATACCTAGTTATACCATGAAAAACTGATCGTGTCCGTTAAAGTGTGTAACATGTTATTAATTTGACACTTTAACTTCACACTTCTATGAAATAACTAAGTATTCGTTAAATTAACTAATGAGAGACAGTTAAGGTGTAACATAAACAATTTATCTAAAATGAAACAACCAGGTATTCCATAAATAAACTAATGATAGACAGTTAAAATGAAAAAGAAGCAATTTATCTCATTTATGCAGCGTATAAATGGCATTTATGGAAACGTGCCATAATATCATTTGTTACAACAAGGATTACTAAAATGACACTTGGAATTACAAAGAACATTTTTTCTAAAACAAAAACATTGCGCCAACACGTTCTCATCCTATGGCCTAGAAGAGTTCATAAATGCAGTAGGGGTGTAAAGTAAATGTATTTGTCGTGTAAGATATATGATGCAGATTATTTTACACTTTAACGCAGGGTTGGCAAAAACCCGGGTTTTTTTAAAAAAGCCCATGGACCCAGGGTTTTTTGGGTTTTTTTAAATAAAACCCAAAAAAACCCAACTAAAGCTGGGTTTTTTAAAAAGAAATGTGGGTTTTTTAATCTTTTTTTAGGGAAAATGTGGGGGTACTTGTAGCATATTGTACCGTAAGTAAATTGACAAAGTAAAAAAATCGTCTTGGAGTAAAAAAAGCTGGGAAATTCAGCGTTTTCTGAAGAAAAGTAAAAAAGACGATGAAACCCCAAGAATGGTGAAGTTTCAGATTTTTTAGTTTCCATAATTGCCAACAGTTAAGAAAAAGTTACTTCTCAAGTTATAAAATCTATTGTTCGTTTTTAATTACTACATTTTTTTTTTTTTTTTTTGCATTTTACTTTATTGTATTTCATTTTGTTACGCAAAACTACTGTAGAACCTCAAATAGTTTAAATCCCTTTTTACTGAATTCCAGCTTAATCAAAACATTTCTTTGAATTTTACGTTGCCTGTTTTTCTATTTCTGTGTACAGAGTAAGAAATACTAAACTTTTTCGTAAGATAATGAAAATACTGTACATCCTGTTCTGTTTTCTGTTCGACCGTTTGTGAAACCTGTTAATTACTAAAAAAATATACCTTGTTTATTCGAGATTTGTGACTTGTTGGTTTGCAGAAAATTGGTTTGCTTTAATTCACATGAAAGCCTTTTAGCTAGAGTAGTTTCCTCTGTACAATCTACAAATATTGAGAAAATCAGACATGACAGGACTTAGTCAAGATAATTTGAGTTATTTATTGACCAGTTAAAGATAAAAGTTAAATATATTTATTTAAAATCTTTGAAGTGTTTTTTAATGCTGCTAAGAGTTAAAAAATTCTATTAAAGTTCAAAATTCATTTTTTATGTCCATTGGCTGTGGGGAAGAACAACTAAAAAAGAAGTTTAAATTGTTAAAGTATTTAAATTAATTAATTTTTTTAAAACTTCTCCGAAAATTTAAAAAAAACCCCAAAGTGGGCTAAATAATGGGGTTTTTTTAAATGGGTTTTTTCAAAAGAACCCATTGGGTCCAACCCAATTGGGTCCAATCCGGCCAACCCTGCTTTAACGGGCTGCAGATCGTTATTCCATGAAATAACTAGTTCAACCATGAAACACAAGAGAGTTTTACACTTTAACAGACACGATCAGTTATTTCATGAAATAACTAGGTATTCTATAAAATAACGGATTTCATACTTTAACAGTAACATAGTATTAAATCTGCAAACACTTTGAAACTTGTGAAACAGATAATAGTTTTGAGAATTTTTTTAATGGAAATACTCCATTTTTTAATAACTTTAGGAACAGATTTGGTGCCTTCATGTTTTGGTGCCCTGGGCCATGCCCTATGTGCTCATGCATTAATTTGATTTGACAGGGAGAAAAAAATGAGTTCTCAACTAATTGTGGAAGCTTCGCAATAATGCTCAAAAGTTCCATTCCCTTGGCTGTCCATTTAAAATATATATATTAAATGGCTTTTTGCTTTTTTTTCGTGAAATCTTGATTTTTCTGTTTTTTCTTTTCTCAAGGAAATTCCGCAATCGTTTCTTCTTCCCCACGGATCACTTCAAAGACATTATTCGAAGAATGAGGATCAAGATGAACCGGGCTCGTTTCGAACACGACATTGCTGGACATGTGCATCCATCGCTGGTGGTAGGTGACAGCAAATAATTTTCCTAATTTTCGTTGAGAAACTTTATAGCGGCAACCGAACTGCAATAATCAAACTTCATGTGTTCAAAAGCTACAAGTAAACTTTCATACTAGTCAGGCAGGGGCAGCCTTTCATTCGGGGGGTCGAGTTTTCTATATATGAATTACCTTAGTATGAAACAAAATACATATTGGCTAACAGCAAGTAATCATGATATGGGGGGGGGGGAGATATTGCATAGGGGGGTTAAGGAGCTCCCAGAAAAGGTATTTGTTAATGTGAGATATTTTTTAAAGAAACAGCAGGGGTGATTGTGAGTTCATCAAAAAATACCTGAAAGTCTCAAAGCGAGAACGGGGGGGGGGGGGGGGGGGAGTAATCTTTGGTCCCTATTACTTAAGTGCAGCTTTGCCATAGTATTAAATAGTTCTGAGTCAAAATAGTGTGTGTACATTTGATTAAATTTTTAATGGGTTACAAAGTTACTTTTGAGCTGGTGTTATACAAATTATCTTGACATTTGTCCATCTTAAGGCTCTTGCAGGTATATTTGATGAGTATTATATAATTTTAAAAAATTACGGAGGTAGGGAGTTAAAAGCACAGAAAAAAAAAACATAATTCCGGTATTTTCGGACATAAAAATACCGGAAATACATCTGAAAATACCGGAACACGATCACCCCTGGAAACAGTATGTATTTTTAAAGAGTATCTATGAAATTATACTATGCATTGAGCAGCTAAAATGTGTTTCCAACGGAAGAAAGTGATAAACACTGATTAAATAGACACACTTAAAATATGAGCGTAACAATCAATTTGAAATACCAAGGCATTTTCTTATGAAAATCATGCAGCCACACCATTGCACGAGCCCATCGTTAACCAGAGCACAAAAGAACGAGATATTTAGCCTATATGAGGAAATTACGTCTTTGGATGAAATTAACCATGATTCTTCAGTTTTTTTCTGTTCTGAAAAGGCCGGGAAAGGCTTGACGAATTTCTAATAATTAAAAAAACAGAAAACACTTGCTCATGTCTGAAAATGTGACGAGTTTCATCAACCGTTACGGAGTACCAGCAAGATTGTTTTTCTTGAATATTGATTTGTGATTTATGTAAATTGAATTTGCCTATTTTTTATCATTATTCTCGAAAAATTTGGGGGTGCGACTGCCCCCTCTCGACCCCCCTATTTGCCGCCCATGTAGTCGGGTACTTTTAGTTATTCGCGTTATGCTTCTCAAACCTATATAACTTGGATGAACTGAAGGATTTTAGCATAAGCAGTTGGTACATGGGGCAACTGCAGTCTCCCTTAAAAAGCAAAGGAGCCTTGCCCCTCCACTATTCTGTTCTCAATATTAACAGTTGATTGAAAAATAATAGTGTTGATCGATGTCTGTCTTTAAAGTAAAATACAGAACAAAAACTTACCACTAGTTTTGGTTTCCATGATTTTTGTAAAGAAAACCTTTGATATTTTAATTGTACTAATGTGTAGATACTTGATAAAATTGCAGAACGTATAAGTTATTTTATTAAAAAAAATGTCCACACTTTAATTTTGAAGCATTAATTGCAAAAAGAAAATCAATCCTACTTTTAAGTTGTATTACGTTTTGAAGTACAATCCGTCGTTTTAAGTTTCAATGAAGTTTTGTGTTACTGAAACTGCAAATCCCCAAACTTTTTCACAAATGTTTCTTCGTTGGCAGCATTTTCTCTCTTTTTTTTCCACTCAAGTTTTGTACAAACTATTCATGGAAAAACATTGCTGTTTTAATCATTTTTGTTCAATTCAGAGTATTTACATTCTGCTTCATCAACTTCTATGCTAGCAGTTTTGTCAGTTTCAAAGATCACTTTCTGATTGATTGTTTGATTTAAAAAGCTGTTGTTATTGATTGTTTTATTTCAAGATAAAAATATTTTTAAAAAAATAATAAAAGAACCGACTCTAAAACTATAGCTGTAAATTGTAAAAAAAAAAGCTCTTAAAAGTTTTAAAAAATAAAATTACTTATTAAAGTGATGTTTAACCATATTTTTCAGAACCTCTCAAAATTAAGAAGGAAAAATTTATACCGTCATACAAATAATGTTGTTATTGATATTATGTATATGAAATCTATTGAAGAACCTGGATGCATTACAGTTTACATTTTTAATTAACTTTTAGTTAAGTACGATTTTATCTATTGTTTTTGTGCCCACTTCAAAATACATGTTTAAAAGTAGTATCATTAGTGTTCAATGAATAAAATTATTTTTTACTTTTTAGAGCAATTTCCAGCTGCAGTTCAAAAATATTTTATTTCATTCTTTTTAGTTTCAATCTATATCATAAATACTGTAATGTAACTATATTGAGAAATGTCATCTTTTTTTATATATATAAATGTTCCATATTAAAACAAGTATGTTGTGGCCATCACGAAACTTTCTTCTATATATTTTTTTTTCTGATCCCTCCCCATGCTTGACGAGGAAGCAATATTCCCAACAAAAACAAAATGACACATGCAAAAACTTGACGACTCTCCCAATGTCTGAATTATTGCAAAAGCAAAGCAAAGAGCGAAAATTGAAAGTTATTTTAAAAGCCTTGCTTGAATTAATTGCAAATATTTTATTTGTTAACAAACATAAGATGGCAACAATTAAAAATTTTAAATCATTGAGATAATATTTCCTATCATTTCCATACAATTAAAATCACGAGAAATACGCAGACGACAATCTATTACGATTTATCTTTCTTATTGTTGCATTAATAAAAATATTTTTATTCGCAAAAAAAAAAAAAAAAAAAAATCAACACCTCTTGGAGCGATTGGCGTCAAAATTGAACCAAAGCCTGTTTACATATGGATTCACATATATTCCAAATTTCAACCAGAACGTAGCATTACTTCTTGAGATAGGGCACTCACAATGGAAAAAAAGAACGGGCGATTGCGCTACCCCCTTTTTAGCTGTTGACACAAAAATAAAATCAGTTCTTATACCCACTAAGGGCTACTTGCCGATAAATTTTTCTTTCATTCCGTTCATTATTTCTTGAGATACAGCAGTCACAATTGACGACAAAAAACGTTCTATAGCTCAACCCCCGTTTGAGTTATTGACACCAAAATTGAATCAGCACCTGTTCCTGTTAATACCAACATATGGACCAAATTTTGTTTGATTCCGCCAGTTACTTCCTGAGGAATAGCTAGCATGCGTAACTCGAAAAACGTCCCATTGCTCCACCCCCCTTGGAGAAATTCGCGCCAAAAACTAATGGGCACAAGTTCACATAGGGGCACATATGTGTACTAAATTTCGTTCGATTTCATGCGGTAGTTTTTGTTGTAGAGCGGCCACAAAAAACTGGTCACACACAGACGTGACACACATACACACACATACACACACACACACACACAGACAGACAGACATTTTCCAAAAATGGTCGAAATGGACTCAAGCACACCTCAAAACGTTCGAATCCGTCAAAATTCGAAATTCGAAAATTTGCACGAATCCAATACTTTCTTCTATATATTAGATATAGAAGAAAGTAAAAAGAAAGAGGAAAAGAACCTATCAACACAATATGGAATTTTAAGTGATTGGCAGTAAAAACTAACTTCTGTTCATTTCTGGGATTACTATTCACTAGTTTTATAAAAACAATTTCCCCAACTAATTTATGTTTCACAACAATACAAGCTACTCGTGATAAAAATCCCAGGTTTCCTGACTTTGCCTGTCATTATTGACATGGATGAGGATAAAAATTAGAGCAATGATAGTGAATGGATTCCACGTTTGCTCCAGAAAAGCCTTCTTTCAAAATTCTCATTATAATCACTCTTAATATTACAGTTTAAAGGCAACAATGTTATTTCAACAATGAGTTTCATATTTAAGCATTTAATAGGAAAATTGCATGAAATATATGTTTTTTACAAACAATTTTTTCCTAAAGAACAACTATGGTGCCAAACAAAGTTACGGAACTTAGATAGATAGATCATTCTGTTTCCATTTAAAAAAATAATAATAATTAATTTGAATTTTGACATCTTGAATTCAAATTATGTTTTTCACAATCACGAGTGTGTGTATGTAGGCGTGTGTGTTTGTGTGTGTGTGTGTGGGGGGGGGTATGTGCATGTGTGTTTGTGTGCATGCATGAGTGTGTGGGTAGTTGTGTGTATGAGTGTTTGTGTGCATGGGAGTGAGGTATGTGTGTGTAGGCATGTGTGTTTGTATCTGTATGCTTGCATGAGTGTGTGGGTAGTTGTGTGTATGAGTGTTTGTGTGCGTGGGAGGGGGGTATGTGTATGTGTGTGTAGGCATATGTGTTTGTGTCTGTGTGCAGGCATGAGTGTGTGTGTAGTTGTGTGTATGAGTGTTTGTGTGCGTGGGAGTGAGGTATGTGTGTGTGTAGGCATGTGTGTTTGTGTCTGTGTGCAGGCATGAGTGTGTGGGTAGTTGTATGTATGTGTAGGTGTCTGTGTGTATGCATGTGTGTATGTGGGTAGGTGTATTTGTGTGTGCGTGTGTGTAGTTGTGTATGTATGCGCGTGTGTGTAGGACATGGATGCAACCTGGAGACGGGGGTCGACGGTGATGGATGCGGAGGATGCTGGTGGGAAAATAAAATCAAAGGACATCAAAACAGTCAAGTGAAAGCAATAAGCAATCGTGATTGCTCAAAAAAATCACCTAAAACACTAGGTAACACTTTGTCTAACTGGTTGGTTCACTAGATCAGACAAATCCAACAAAAAAAAAATCTTTAGAAGCCCCCCCCCCTGGTGCACCAGCCTATGCATTTTAGAATACAACTGTTGTGTTTTCCCACTAACTTTCATGTCCGTATATATATTCTTGTATTTTCCACCACACAGCTCCCCCTCACATATACGTCATCTTAATTTCTAAATGAAACGCATTTAATGTAGCAAGGACCTGATATGATAAGAGTGCTTATTGGAAGAGCGAGATCCTTTCTACAGTGAGAGATTGAAAACATTGTTACGAGTCCAGCCACTTCAAGAAATTCTTTAAATGATGACACGGTTCTTGAGAAAACACAGATTTATTTACAACTATGTACAAGAAATATCGTTAGCAACTGCTAAATTAACCATAGCAATTAAGCAAATATCAATTAACACCGTAAACTCAACGGTCACACACATATTTACATCAAAATACGCAAAGGCAAATACACACTTTCCAGCCCACGGCTCAGACCAGTCTGACTTTGAACACGCTGCATGGCTATTTAAAATATTCCATTCAGAAAACTTATCATTATGAAATGTAAGGACCGTATACTTCAGTCGAATGTAAGGGGGCTGTATATTCATTACAAGAAACTATTTACAGTTTAAGTTACTATGATAATTTTGGATGAAAATTAATGGAACAAACGCCAAATTTAGCCAGATTTCAACAAGTTAGTCATAACAATAATTACTGTTTACAGAATTTGTAACAATGCAGTCGAATACCTTTATAACGCCAACCTATATAACGCAATTCTCTATAAACCGCACAACTTTTCTGATGTAAATAATGAATTTTACAGTTTAGAAAAAAACTCTCTTCTGCCTTTCAAACGTAAAAATTATTTGGCAAATTAAATATTAAAGCAGTTTTTCATCTTTCCGTCTTAATTCAAAGCTTTAAAATGAAAATTTGTATTCAAAGAAAGAAAAAAAAAAAGGCCCAGATTGCTCCTGAAAATGCATCTATTGCGAAAACCATGAAGTTAGCAGTAGTACAGAATAATTCACTTTTTTTAAGTTGTAAAATATATTTATTTGTGAATGACAATATAGATATATTGCATATTTAGTGCTTTAATACTCATGGCAATTAAAACTTATATTGAGTTGTAAATATATAGATATATTCGCAATATTATTTTCAAAATTATCTATATAATGCCAAAACCTGTATAACGCAAAAGCTCTGGTCCCAAGGTGTGCGTTATAATGGTCTTCTACTGTATCATCATTTAGTGAGTAATAAAGATAAGAAATAAATGTTTACAGCAAAGAAGATAGGTTTGCTGTAGTGACACTCGCCGCTTATGATATAACCAAAATTGATAGATGAAATATTTGCACCTCAGAGCCAGAGGAACGCAAATCACATTATGATAATTTTACAGTAGAGAGGAAAACTTTTTTCTGGCGCAGGTAAAGGATGGGACGCTCGCTCTTTTAACCCTGGTAAAAAACTGAAAATCGCATTTTTTGGACTTGCGCCAGTCTGGCTCTGAGGTACAGATTTTTTCCCTCCAAGAAGTGCTCAATTAACTTACTTGAGTTTTTATTCCTTAGTTTATTTTTCCTTTCTAAATAGAACGTTTCCTTTGTAATTGTGATACAATAATTGCAAGAGCAAAATTTTACAGTGTTAAGAAGGGAAAGGGGATACCCTTCTCCCCCAAGAGCACCTACCCTTTTTGTTGGAAATAAGGTAACATTCCTGGCAGGCTTGGCAAGTTTCTGCCAAGGCGGTTAAAACCACTGGTAGAAACCGGTTAAAACCGGCATGGCAAAAACCACTTTCTGCCACTTTGCGGCAAAAACTCACAAAATGAAAAATTAATTCTTGATATACAACAGAAAATGCATGGAAAAAATAATTAACTGTTTAAAAAAAGTACTGTAATTTTATTACAAAATTATTACAATTCAAAATCAAATGTTACGTTGTTTGGACCCTGCAATTGCCTCTTATAAAAGATGGTCTCAAAAAATCTAAACAGGTTCTCAATTTAATATGCACAAATGAGAAACTCAAGAATGTTCTTGAAACAGAAGAGCTAGCAAACAATGCATCAAGGAGCAAGCAATGTTCGTGAAACTTTCATCTATTGAATAACTGGTCTACCATGTAGTAACTGGGGTTGTGGTAAAAATATAAGTTTTGAGAAATGGAGCCAATTTGTTTTGCAAAGCTGTGACATTAGGTACAAAATTTAGGCAAGTAAAATCCTGGCATTTTCTTCTTGAAGGACATGACATGATAATTTCAATCACAAACAGGAAGCATATAAGTGAGGAAATTACAATCAGTAATGCCTGTTTGATTCTGTATGTCACTCCTCTTTCCTAAGCACCCCTGTATGATTTTTTATCCTTTGTTAAATTAATCCAAATACTACGAGCCTCTGCAATTGGAAAGTTAACTTTCTGAACTAGATCAAGGGCACTAGCATGGGATTTTATTTTTTTAAATGATGAAATGATGTTTAAATTTTTCGTTTACTTAAACAGATATCATTTACTAATTACTTGAGTTATTAAAGACACTTTTAAAGTTTTTGCCAGTTTCTGCCGGTTTTTACCGGTTATAACCAGTTTCTGCCACTGGCACGGCAAAAACTAGTTTCTGCCGGCAGAAAGCCAGCCCTGGTCCTTCTACTTCTTTAGTTTTTCTTCTTCTCATTTAAATATTCTAGTGTTAAGTTATATATACAACTATGCATCGCTTCAATGGTACATAATCTATCTCAATAAATCTTAAGTAATCAAGCAAAGTTATATACACAAGTTATATACACAACTATGCATCACTTCAATATGGTACATAATCTATCTCAATAAATCTTAAGTAATCAAGCAAATTAGGTCGGTAAATGAAGTTTTGGTTGAAATATGCTTTTTGGACTACAGTCGTCCCTCGCTACTTTGGGCTTCGACTTTCGCAGGCTTCCCTACATCACGGTTTTTTCTAGTTTTTTCAAATATATAAAGTAATTATCCTTTTTTATGCGCTCGTGTAAACTTTTTTTTACAAAAGAATAACAAAGTATATGTCTTTTAAGTAAGGTAATTAGTCCTGTCCTCCATGAAAATATTTTCTAAACTAATTTTAGTTTACAATCTTTAGTTAAAATGCTATTTTATTCACGTTTAAATCAAAAAAGAGACATTTTGATTTGCATCTAACTGAGCAGTCGCAGTAGCGATTCATAAAACTTCGATGAAGTGATTCTTCCCTCCTTCGATCTCTTCATGCTACTCGCGGGTAGGTGCACGTAAGTGCAATTTGTAATGAAATGCCGGAATGGCATATTTTTAAGTTTCTATGAGTGTTTTATGATTATAGTTGAGTAAATTTTTACCAATATTTTTTTGAGAAGGTATTAGTGATTATTCAAATAGAACTTCAGTTCGAGTTTCACATGATTGCCGACTCTGCAATGTATATTTTCCAGCACTCTCAAACCTCAAATGCTGCGACTAATGATCCCCCTCCCGGCAAAAGAGAAAAAAATCTTTTAAAACTCCCTGTCTTGACAATTTTAATGGCATAATCTGCTCCATGAAAGCCCATGCTTTGTTGGCACAATGTAGGGGAGGGGGTCATAAAGATAATATCATTCACACAAGGAAAGTTACAACTCCAAAATAGACCAAAGATTATCTTGGCAAAACTAATGCAGAACACTTCTTTAGAAGTGTCAAATCAAGTTGAAAACACTTTTATTTCTGCTGTTCTGTCCCTCTAAATTTCATAAATCGTCATTGTGAATTGTAATAATTTATGAGCTAATTGTAGAAAATGTGACAGTGTCAAAAATTACATTGATATGCTTTTCAGATGTTTGTGCTGTCTTTTTCGTTTGTTACGTGTGCTAAAATTTTGCACTTCTACAGATCCCAGCCAATAACTTAGAAAGCAGACTTCAGCGATTTGAATTGGCCGTTGAAGAAGTTTTATCTGATACATCATGGAGCAGTAAGTACAGTTTTAATAAAATCTGAGTTAAAATTTTAATTCAGAATTGACCAGTTGCACTGTGAAATGTGAGCCACATTTAGTGAAAACTACTGGCATGTGTTTCGAAATTTCAACAGCCTCTGTCGATGCAAACGGTTTTAGGCTTCACTCAAACGGCTTGAATCCTTAAGTTGACAACATTTTGCCACAACTGTGAGGTATAGCTCGAAATATTCTGTTCTGATTCTTCATACAAAATTTTGTATAAAAAATTTATTTACCACTCCAGAAAACGTCACTGGGGTCATCATTGCAATTTGATCGAAACCAGAGTTCTACAGATTATTTTCCATTTTCATTTCCTGCCGTTTCCGAAGCAGAACCAAACAATAAGGAAACGACACCGATACTGCAACTTTCTGTAACCTTGAAGTGTCAAGGATCGAGTGTCCTCGCTTTGAGATTTGTTTTATATCAAGCAGTGGCGCAGCCACGGGAGGGGTTTTGGGGTTAAAACCCCTCCCAGAACACGAGCAAAAGTCAAGGGTAAAAAGCAGAGAGTATTTGAGCTTTTCCAAGCAGAATAGGTTTCAACAAATTATCTTACTACTTTTAATGATAGGGAAGCAGTCAGAAATTACTTTTCAATTCTTAAATATAAAAGTTATATTTCATGATGAGCACTCCACGTCCCCACTGGTATAAGATAGCTAAAATGATGTTAATAAAGCTCTACCGCGTATCATGGTCCCTCAGCACTTCCATCATTGCATTAATCCTTTTTAGGAAAATTTAGAGAGAGGAAGCCTACAAAGAGAGAGAGAGAGCCTACCGCACCAGATTTTCTCAGGCTCATCGAAAGATCGAAACTGTTATTAGCTAGCATTTGACATTCATAAAGACATGAATGTATTTGAGGAGGAGGTTTTAAATGATCTGGCAAAAAAAAAAAAAAAAAAAAAATGAATATAAGAATAAAGTAAAACAAATGAAAAATATTCTGTGCTTTTCCCCCACTTTCTTCGTTTTATAGTGATATCAATACGAACTATTAATTGTTTTTAAGCAAGTACTTAGAATGAATAATTACTTATCTATAGAAACTCTTTGATATTGAATAATTACGCATTGTAAATGAATGGGAAAGAAAGCAACAGTTTTCGATTTTGAAAACCCCTCCCAGAAAAATTTTCTGGCTGTGCCTCTGATATCAAGACCGTGTAGTACTAAATGCAAGTTTTGCACCTCGTAATACAAAGTAATACTTTCGTACCTCAAAACCGTGTTGTATAAGTACTGTCTTATACGAGAGACGTCTCTAGAAGTAGCATGATTCCCTGCAAAGGGGATCTCTTTTGAAATTTTTCTCTTATTATTTGTTATCATTAGTCCACAGCATTTTTTTCTAGAAAAGAAAATTTCTGGATAACTACTTAAGTAATAAATATGTGCTTGAAAATAAAAGAATATAAACAACAATTTAAAGCACAAATCAGCAGGAAAACTCC
>NC_072732.1:1784677-1844239 GCF_026930045.1 Uloborus diversus
AATTTTCACTGTTTCATTTATATACCTTGTTCAAAGCTCTATTTTCACCCATTTTCTGTGATCCGCTTATGTCAAAATTCGGTATGGGTCCTCACACCCGATTACATTGCATTCTTTAGTCAAATTAATTAATAACCCCTTTTAGTTTGTTTCAATTTTAATCAACCTTTTGCGTAAATTCTCTAATATGAGGGCAAAAAAATGCTCGGAAATTAGAATTATTACGCATCTGTAAAAACTGCTGATTTTTCTGCATCAGATCAAATTTGTTCCGATGTTCCACGACGTGAGTTATAATTGTTTTTAACCAATTTTATGCTAAAATGAGTCTTCCATTGATGCTCATTTTTGATTTCGTCCTTGTTCAACAATGCTTTTATTAAAATGCATCTCAAATTTTTAAAGCAATGTAAAAATCAAGGTGGGTCACCATACTATGGTGAAAAAAAAAAGACTGATTTTTATCAGGCACAGCTTTATAAAAAATAACTAAAATAAAAAAATTTCTTTGGTGACCTAATTAAAAGTTGAATTAATTTAAGATATTTACTTGAGATAAATATTTTACTGACATTTATTGACCGAAGTCATAAATGAACACAGTATAGAATAAATGCAACATACCACCAGCCCAGTTATGCCATCCAGAGGCTGCGATTTGTCCTTGTTATGGACTCGTCTATTGTGCGATGAGTTTTTATCAATGAAGTTATCGCACCGATGACTAATTTAATTAGTGCCTTTTGATTTGCAGAGTGTCATTGGAGTTTTTTGCAGAAAATAATACCTGTTGTTGAAATTATTTCTTTCTATTTCCTCCATGGTGATAAATACAATGATATCCTTGGTGAGCTATTTACATATGAATTATGAAATTGCAAAATAAGTTCTCTCGAAGCATAGATAGTTTAGTAAAACACGCAAAACCATTATTTGTAAATTTGCAATATGACAAATGAAGAGTCATTTATGCAATCGAGGTTTCAGTAATTTGAACTTCAGGTTTGCATATAAAGTTTACAGTTATAAAATGCCTAATCGAGAGCATGGCGACGAACAGCCCACTTGGCTGACCATGAAACTAAAATTAGGCGCCTTAAAAGAGAGTGAGCGATTGAGCTACTGAAGTAACATATATAGTCAGCCAGAGTCATTTGCATGTATTTCAAGACATGCATTTGAAATGCGCATTTCCCGATGTTAGAACGGCGGCCAATCAAATGGAAAAGGAACTTCGTCATTTCTTGACGTAAGGCACGCACGTGTCTGAGATCGGGAAATACGTTACAAACATTGAAATTAGCATTTGTGACTTTGCAAGATAAAAGAAAATAGGGATTTAGTTAAAGCTAAATACATCAAAATAAATGTAAATAATTGATAACATTATTTGGAATTCCCAACATCATCAGTCTGGAATAGTCAATAACCAAGCTGGAGGCAGATGCTCTCTCGTTGAAGCTGAGAGTACCAACAAATTGTCAGCTAAAATGATTTTAGTGGACCAATCAAGTGTCTGTAGCATAGGTGCGGTTCAACTCCTGAATTGATAGCAAAAAATTGACACTAAGCAGTAAGTTCCTTCAAATAAAGTATTCAAGCTTTGCCTTCAGTTGATGAGCCAAACCCCACCAATGCTCTGAACTCTTGGTTGCTTGATGCAGCATTTCTTAAATTGTGGTCAACAGAATCCCGAAATTCCATGGAAAACTCTGAAGGGTTCTATGAAACTTGCATTTTTTGGTTTTTTCAAAATGTTCAAATTAGTCAAAATAGGAAAGGTAAATGGTAGACAAGAAGTTCCGTCTAGAACTATACGAGCCTACTTTCCCATATACCCATACTACTTTCTAGTACCTGATCAATATTCTCAAGAATAGCTAAAATCGCAAATTGTTTCAAACATATTTTTAAAATACTTTAAGCTGATTTCTAGGAATAAAATATTCCTCACTCATCTAAAAAAATTAAATGCGTAAAAAAAAGCATTTTTTAAAAGCAGCTAATACAGTTTTTTCCATTAAAAAATCTTTAACAGCTTTCAAAACGAAAAAATAGTAATTAAAATTACTAAGCTCATTAAAATAAATGCATCACATCAAAAAAAAAAAACGTTTCTTTTTCCCCTGTTGCCAAAACTATTTTTTTAAATGAATTAATGCACTTACCAAAATAAATAAAAACAATAAAATGTCAACTACAAAAAAATACTTTTCATTGTCAAAAAAAAAAAAAAAATCGTCTGCACATATCTTTATGTAGAAACATAAATGACTTTGATTTATTCGCCGAAAACTGAATACCTAAATTAAAACTGTAGTGTGAAAATGAAAACAAATCATATCAACAATAATTATTTCACAGTTAAAACCATAGCTGCGGAGTTGGAGTCAGAGTCAATATCATTTTGGGATAAGGGAGTCGGAGACGAATATCCAAGAATCGGAGTCAGTCATTTGTCTCCGTGTATAAATTTTTGCCAAAGCTACGAAGTCAGAGTCGAAACCGGGGAGTCGGAGTCCGATTAATTGTCGGGCACAGGAGTCGGATTCGGAGTCTGGTGCCCCTAAATGCTTGGAGTCGGAGTCTGGAGTTTGGCGTCAAGAGCTGTTTCAAACAAAATTTGTTTGAAGTAAATCCGCCTTCAAGTACGGAATCTACATTGACTTTTAGTTTCCCCGTAGCCGCTATTGTTAAGGGATTTGAACTGTTCAAAATTGAACGGAAAATTGTTCAAATCAAAAAGATATTTTATATATAAGCTTTTCATCAAAAGCTTTTTCTTACAAAGTTTGTTTGAAGTAAATTCACCCCACAGTTCGGAATTACCTTGATTTTCCCCGTAGGCGCTAATGTTAAGTTTTTTTGAACTGTTCAAAATTGAGCAAAAAATAGTTCAAATCAAAAAGTGAAATATGGGAATAAGGTGTCCTCGCTGAGATCTTTCGAACAAAAAAAAAGTTTGTTCAAATGGGACTATTCATTCAAAAGTTATTAGGGGGGGGGGGGGGACAGATGGACAGACATATTTTCCCATCTCAATACCCTACTTTCCAATTTTTAATTTTTCGATATTTATTTAGTTATTTTATTTATTTTTGACTTTTTTTTTTGTTTTTCGCGATATTTTTAAGATGCATTAAGCCTTCTTTCATGCTTTTTTCTTCCTTTTCTGACTTTTACTGGGAAAGTAGGCTAAAAAATAAGGTTTGAGTAAAGCTTTTAAAGAATGAAGAGAAAATGTGAATGGTGGATTAAAAAGCCATTTATTGCGAATGTATAGCCTTTAAGTATTAGTGATGTGCCGGATCGTTAAAAAAGTAGATCCGCGGATACGGATCATTAGTGTCAAGATCCGCGGAGACGGATACGGATACGGATCTCAATTTTTTTTTAAACCCAATTCAACTATCCAAGTGTAAAATTTCTTACGGAATGTATTCCCGTCAGAATAATGGCAGTTTCTTCAAAAAATGTCAGCTGCGACAAAAATATAATCAAGACTATGATTTACTCTTTAAAGAAATCTACAAAAATGAAGAATAACAGAAACCCCAAATCAATAACAAAAACTAATATTAAATTTAAAAACAAAACATGTCCCAGAGAGCCAACCTTATATTAAAATGAATTTCGCGGGTCAGAACACAAATTTTTTAACAAATATGAACTGACAGCAGGTAAATTTTTTAAATCATTGAGTTTTTTGTCCTTATCTTCCGACTATGACATCGCTAACAATCATGCGTATAAAGGCTTAGAATTGCATTTAAAATTTACTGAACAAGATTATAGCTCCTACTGTATATAAGTTGGAAGTTTCAAATAAATATCAAACGCAGAAAACTTCGTTCTTTCAATTAGGGCCAACATGTTTAACGTACGGGTAAATTTTTACTACCACAATTGTGAAAAACGATAAATCGGTTTTTAATTAATATCTCCGGTAATTAAAGTTCTGCAAAAACGAGGCCAAGCTAAGAACACTTTCGATCAAGTCACCTTTTGAACGAAAAATGAACTATCAAAATCGTTTAATCTGTTTAGGAGCTACAATGCCACAAAAAGACACACTGATACAAACTTTTAAAACCTATTTCCACTTCCTTTTTGCGACGGGGGGGGGGGGGGGGGGGGGGGTAAAATTGGCATCTGAAATGATACCTTATAATTTAAATAGGGAATGAAACCTAATTTAAAACGGAATTTAAGAGTCTTTTATTCAAATGTTTAAAAAGTTTTAGAATCGAAATGATCCGTTTAAGATCCGTCAAAAAAGTAACGGATACAGATCTTTATTTTCCCTCGGATATCCGCGGATACGGATACGGATATCCGGAACATCACTATTAAGTATGTTAGCTCTAGAATACAGCTCTTTTATTGAATGTGCGCCCGATCCTTACTTGCACTCTAGCAATTTAAAAGATAAATGCTCTCAATTCTCACAAAATCAGAGCCTGATCATTCTGATATTGGACATGGGGCTCATTTGTATTTTAGGGCCCCCCTAGGGCCCGACTAAGATTTTTGAAGACACTGGGCATGAACTTCATTTTGCGCAACCCCCCCCCCCCCCCTCCCCTCACTATATTTCCTCTTATTCTGAAGCTATAAAATTATTTCGATACTTGCATATTAACGTAACCATGCTAAATTTGGAGGTAACCTCATATTACAACGTTTAAAAAGTAGAAAAGATATGGTATATGATAATTATATAAGATGGGGTTAAACTTTCAATTTTACGTAAATATCAAAGATATTTATGATATAACTTTTAATAGTAAATACAGACTAAACCATGGAGTGGTTTTCAGATTTGCAAAGTGATCAATTTTTTAAGGGGAATTTTTATCAACATATAAAGAGATTTTTTTCCTTGTCTTTGCTTTTGCAAAAATATCAATGACATCATTGTACTCTAGATTCTGAGTGAAGTCATTATTTATTTTTAATTAGCATGATAAATTAAGGAGAGTTTGGACCCCCCTGAAATCCAAGAGCAGGGGCCTGTGCCCCCCATGCCCCTGCGGTAATCAGGCTCTGCATAAAATTCCTTGTAGGCACTTATATTATTTGAAACTAAATTTAGGCTCTCAACTTATCTGTTGACAAAAACTTAATGTCACCTCAGACTTACGCTAAACCAGGGTTGGAACCCCCCCCCCCGAATAAAAAAACTTTTTTTTTTGTTTAAACCAGGTTTATTTAGTTTAAATACTATTTGTAAGAAAAAATTTTATTTTAGGAAAATCATGAGCATTTTATGAATTAGTTGTTAAGGAATGTTTAATATTCATATTTGTACCTAATTTCTTCATACTTAATCAAATAACTAAGAGTAAAATCTTATTTCATTTCCTAATACTTAAAGATTTCTATAGGAGAATATTGTTTGAAAATCTTTAAATATTATAAAAAATAAAATAAATAAATGGGTCTTGGTATAAATAATGAAATAAGTAATTTACTGTGATAGTTCAAAAATTATTAATTACAAATAACCAATAAAAAATTCTTGCAAATTAATTTTCTCATAATCATAGCTATCTACTATAAATAAAAAAGTAAAATTAGAATCACATTCTTAAACATGGGAAGTATTTTGCAGTATCTACAAATGAATCAGAAGTCTGATGTAGCTACATTATGCAACTTTAAAAATCAAAAGGTCAACGCATATTTTGTTTAAAGATTTAAAAAAAAGTTACAAATCATGTAATTACCTAATCTATCAGTGACAGCAATTATAGAAACAGGGCAAGTATGTTTCAAGAAAATCATTATGTTTTCCGTTGTAGACGGTTTAATGCATTTAGGAATGTAATTTTTTCATTAAAGAAAAAAAGTCGTTTTAATTAAAAGCCTCAGTTTATACTTTAATGAAAATACTCTTTTAACATATTTTTTTAATAACGTAGAGTGTCATAAAAATTTTTATTGATTCTTCCACCATTCATACATGAGACTTCTTTTATTATATTGGGATCAAAAAGTTTGTGTGAAAGATGAAAATTTGGTATTCCGTTTTTATATATGTTACGGCCAAAGCCCGAAGTTCGGCCAGTTCGCGAATTAGCCAGCCATTTCGCGCATTGGCCAAGAGGTTTGGCCAAAGCCCGAAATACTTGCAATTACTATTGTATTTTCTACTTTGGCTGGCCATTTCGCGAACTGGCCGGGAATCCTTGGCCAAAGCCCGAAATGATAATGGCAGATCGTAGATTGACTGGTAGACGGCACATGTGTCACTTCCGGTATGACAGCGCTGCAAGTGAGAGAGACAGAGACTCCTCTACTTCTCCCCCGAATGGTTGCAAGACCTTCTGGGTTTAGGTGGGAGATGTGGAGTGACTAACGTTTATTTTAAAGCTTGAAAACTCCCAACACCAACGAAGATTATGTAATTTTGCTGTTTTTGGAACTTAAATATTGAAAATATATACCTGAAGAAGGTCCTGTATCTCGCTCAAAGAAGGGGCGATCACCCCTCCCTTGTATCCGTCCTTGAGGAGGGATAAATGTTTATGCAATTCGAAATGTCATGCACTGGAAAAAAATTGTGTAAGATTACCATCATAAATGGGTGTAACGTTCACGAATTCTGGAGTGTGTAGTATCTCTGTTTCAAAAACTCAAATTGTTGAGGAACCTTGCACTATGTTTCGTGTAAGTCCCACCTGCAGTCAGTAGAATTCAAAGTGTATGCGTGAAGATCAATATCGGCACAGAGCTGGTAAAACCTTATGAGCGAAATGAAAACGGATCTTTGTGGCCGAGCAGTTCTCTTGCTTTGCGACATGTCTGTAAGACTCCCGTTGTGAGTTCAGACCCCACCCGGTGTCCTGGGTATTCCTTTAATAGAGTGCAATAAAAACGTCTTGTTTGTAATTGGTGTATATTGATTGTGGAAAAAAAAAATGAACTTGATAAATATTGAATAAACGAATGATTGAAAGCAAAAGTTGTAAAGAAGACAAAAAACAAGGGGTTTCTAGCATGATTTTTTAAAAATACTGTTATAACGAAATTTCAAGTATTTTCGCCTACTAATTTATTTTGTACTTTCAATTTAAAACGTTGAGAAAAAAATATTAATTGATCATTTAATGTACCTACGTGGTTAATTTAAACCATCAAATAGTTAACTTGAAGTATAAGTCCACTTACAATTGAAAATGAGAACCAGTTCAAGAAAGTCAAATGAAAGCTTAAATTTTGCTATTGTGTAACCTTTCAAATAATTTATCTATAAGCATATAGAACATTATGGTCTAACCTTACGTAGAAATGAGTGAGATGCTACGCTATAGTTATATTACCATGGTGTAACCTTCCACAAGCGATGTGGAACTTTGCACCAGTTATATCAGTTAAGTTACTCCAGAGCAGTAGATGCAGCTATGCTTCCACCAAATTTAAGGAGTAAGGTTGGTTACACAATTGTTTTTTATAATGTGGAAGTTCACAACTTGTAGTAATAAGTGATGGGCTTTACACTACGTAATTGTTTTCCTCATTTGAAATTAGTAAAATGAGCTATTAAAGCAGAATACTTAAAAATCAGTAAAATCTACTCATATTTGAGTACTTTATGTTTTGATAATAGAAATGTTAATCTAATCCTCACGGTATAATAGCCTGAAGATTACATTAACGCCCTTTATTATAATCACGTTGTGTATCACATAATTATAATAATCACGTTGTATATCACATATCATACGTTCACTGAATAATATCTATTATGGCTTAAATATGAGAATAGAATAAGACGAGATCATATTTTTATGCATTACAAGCTAATTTTTCACACGGAGGTATCACTTATATTTGAGCTTGTTTCTGGACCAAGTGTACTTAAGAAAAAATTGTGCACCGAAGTACTCATTTAAAAATACTTCATTTTTAAAAGTTTATGAAAACAATCTGCTCTTCAGTTCTTTCTTCCTACTTTGGCCGATCGTCCCTAGCCACTTCGCGAATTGGCCGGCCAAAGCCCGAAATCAAGAAAATTTCGGGCTTTGGCCGGTAAGTTTCCAGCAATGCTGGCCAGTTCGCGAATTGGCTGGCCAATTCGCGAACTGGCCAATTTCGGGCTTTGGCCGTAACATATATAAAAGCACAGAGTTTTATGGATAGTATCTGTTTTCATAATTTTATTTTCTTGCTCTGACTGCATCGTCTATTGGAGATGCAAAAAGTGTGCAGGTATTAAGCACAACTTTATACCAACACTAAGTGTTCTTGGGCTTCTTTAGTTTTTTTTTTCTCTCTTGTCATTTAAATATTCTAGTGTTAAGTTATATATACAACTATGCGTCGCTTCAATGGTACATAATCTATCTCAATAAATCTTAAGTAATCAAGCAAATTAGGTCGGTAAATGAAGTTTTGGTTGAAATATGCTTTTTGGACTATTTTGAAATACGAAAGAAAAATAATGATGATTGAAAAATTAAAAAAGAACTACTTGGATTTTTTTCCATGTATTTTCAGAAAAACTTAGTTGGTCTGCCTTGCATATTTATGTACCTAATAGAAACGCTGCATAGATTTAAAAAAAGAAAAAGAAAAAAAATATTTTGCAAGCTTGCATTACCTTAAAAAATATAAGTTTATTAAATCTGTAGTTTATCTATTAAGTTTTGCAAGTTACTTTGCATTAATAAGATTTTACTTTTTGCAATAATATGAAAACTTTTTTTGAAAACATTTGGGGGAAAACTATGAAATTTTTCAAAAAAAAAAAAAAAAACACATGGTTTAAAAAAAAAAAAACACTTAGTTTAAACCACGGTTTAAATCAATGTGGTTTAAACCAAACAACCCCGCGCTCGTCCATAAAGCCTGATATAAAGGACTTAACGGTCATAGTTAAAATTGGCACCTCTCATATCATTAAAATTAGGAGTCTAAATCTTCTTTTGAAACAAGTTGTAGATGTTTAGAGAAATTTGAAAATGTTGAAATTACTCTCTTTAAATCAAAAAATATTTTATAAATACTAGCTGCGTGCCCGGCGTTGCACGGGCTACTTAAAAAATGAAAGAGATGTCCAATTGATGTTTTTGTATTACTCTGACATTAGTTTCTAAAGCGCTAAGGAGTAAATAAATACGCGTAATGCAAGGTTTGCAAAACACCAGTAGAGCTTATTTTTGGTAAAAATCTCTTTAACGTTAATCATAGTTATCAATGATACAAGTTATGAGCATTTTCAATTAGCACAAAAGATGAAAATATATGCGTTATCAACTATAGTCTGTGGTCACGTTAAAATGAATTACATCTGATAGAATATATCTGAACTATTTATGTACAATTACAATCAGCTTTTTACATAAAATGACACACACTTTTTGGTTGATTACGTGAAATTAAAGCATCAAGACTAAATAAATACCAATAAGCATTAATTTAAAGTCATCAGATTCCAAATTAGCTTTAGTTAAAATCCTTAAAAAGTTCTTTTTGTTCAACTCTGTTTCACTTAAAGAAATCTAAGCAATCTTAATTTAATGTGTTCTTTTAACGATACAAACGGTACTTCAAAAATAGAAACAGGAAGGAAAAAGAGAGTTATTACAATTCGAAAGCTCACCCATGTGACGGGAAAAGGTCCAACAAAATAAACATAATTAGTCACACCTCCTAAATGTACCAAAATATGAGGCCGGTGAATGATAAACTTACACTACAATCAATAAACATAGCTAAAGAAACAACTTTCCTATGCTGAAAAAAGTTAAGAACGTTGAATGTAAAAATTAAAAAAAAGGCAGACGATAAAATAAAGGCTATGTCCGAATAGTGCAACCAATTTTAAACTAATTAAAAATCAAATTCTAGATGGAAACGTTGTTTCAAGATTTGGACAGCAGCCAAAAAATCTCTTTTAAAAGAATTATTAGAATTTTACTTGCTCACCCATATGTGAAATGGCAACAGGAAAGAAATAAAAATTCCTGAGTAACGTTATGTTAATGAACGTTTTAATTAATATCTCCGCTAATTAAAGTCGCACAATTACGAGATTATTCCTATTGTTTTCTTTGGAACATTTCGAATTGATCGGTATCTCGTTTGACTCTCGATTCGCAGCGGTTCTCGAGAAGATAGATCTTCAGACAGACAGACGCGAACAGATTTTAATATTATAGTGGATGGATATTAATGGAGAAAAAAAACATCTTTAAAATGTTGCATGCAAACTATACTATTGAGGAAAAAACAGGGGTTTCCATGAAAAAGCTGAAATTCAAAAGGGTTCCAAACTATTATACAAAATAAGAAACATTAGTCTAATAAATTTATTTTAGCTACCTGTTTGTTGGCACTCTCAACTTCAGTGAGCGAGCATCTTTTTGCATCAAATTCAATCTGATGTTGTATTTTTATAGCATGCTGTCAGATTGTTTCAGTCTGCATAAACATGAGTGCAATAGCTTCCTTTCGTTTCAGGGCTCCAACGACATTGCTCGCCTCTACATCGGTCTGTCCGGCTGCAAATTTGTCGGTTCCGAGAAAGCGCAAGAAGTGCTGTAAGTTTTATTTTCCTTTTCACTACTTTCCCTTTCCAGTGTGACTTCCCAGCAGAACAATACACATTATTTTTGATAACTTACGATGTTTAAACAAAAAGCCGAAAGGCTAAGTTTCGTAAGTCGGTCAACAATATTACTTACTTATACATGCAGATAATACCACACAGTGGAAGATGCAGAATGAATGTCAATGTGAAGAAATGAACATTGGAAACTTGTTTAAAAGCTGACCAAAAATTTATTGGTCCATTGTAACTGAAATAAATAAACTCGCAAAATAAGTTAATAAAAATAAACCCTGGCCATAAGCGGAGGGGGAGAGCACAACTCCCCAACACCTACCGGACCTAACACACACGAGGCTGACGAACTCAAAAGGGTGAGAGAACGATTGGAATCGTTCACAATTTATACTTGCTTCGTTTGCATATGATTGGCATCAGAGGATGCAACCCTAAAACTGAAACTTTACACGTCCTGAAAGAATTGAGAAGTTGATCTCATTTGAATGAAGTTGATTTTACATTACATTAAGAATGAGAACGCGGCTGAATATCATTTACCGATGTTTCTCCATTTTGTAATGCCAAAGCTTTGGCTCAAATAATAAATTTGAGGGATTCTTTATTTGGTATATCCCTATGGCACTTGTACTGTGGGAAGCCGAATTTCAGACCAAATTATGGTACAGTTGGAAAAGTGAAGCAGCTCACCCTAAATTACCAATCTAGCTGGCACAAGACAAGATACAATACCATACATAATTATGTAAAATATCATCAAATTTTGCATGTGCTGCAATTAAAGATAATTATTAACACTATGGTATAAATTTAAATGTAAATAGTGTATATGTTACCGTTAAAGTATATAATGCAGTTATTTTATAGAATACCTAGTTATTCCATGAAATAACTGATCGTGTGCGTTAAAGTGCGTAATATGTTATTAATTTGACACTTTAACTAGTTATTCTGTGAAATAACTAGGTATTTTATAAATTAACTAATGAGAGACAGTTAAAGTGTGAAATAAACAATTTATCCATAATGAAATAACGAGGTATTCTATAAACAAACTAATGATAGACAATTAAAATGAAAAAGAAGCAATTTATCTAATTTATGCAGTGTATAAATGATATTTATGGAAATGTACCATAAAATCATTTGTTACAACAAGGATTACCAAAATGACACTTGGAATTACAAAGAACATTATTTTTAAAACAAAAACATTGCGGCAACACGTTCTCTCCCTATGGCCTGGAAGAGTTCATAAATGCAGTAGGGGTGGAAGGTAAATGTATTTGTCGTGTAAGATATATTATACAGATTATTTTACACTTTAACGGACTGCAGATTGTTATTCTATGAAATAACTAGTTAAAGCATGAAAAACAAGAAAGTTTTACACTTTAACGGACATGATCAGTTATTTCATGAAATAACTAGGTATTCTATAAAATAACAGATTTCATACTTTAACAGTAACATAGTATTAAATCTGCAAACGCTTTGAAACTTGTGAAACAGATTTTGAGGATTTTTTCAATGGGAATATTCCATTTTTTTTTATAACTTTAGAAACAGATTTGGTGCCTTCATGTTTTGGTGCCCTGGGCCATGCCCTATGTGCTCATGCATTAATTTGATTTGACAGGGAGAAAAAAATGAGTTCTCAACTAATTGTGGAAGTTTCACAATAGTGCTCAAAAGTTCCATTCCCTTGGCTGTCCATTTTTTAAAAAAAATATTGAATGGCTTTTTGATTTTTTTTTTCGTGAAATCTTGATTTTTCTGTTTCTTGTTTTCTCAAGGAAATTCCGCAATCGTTTCTTCTTCCCCACGGATCACTTCAAAGACATTATTCGAAGAATGAGGATCAAGATGAACCGGGCTCGTTTCGAACACGACATAGCTGGACATGTGCATCCTTCACTGGTGGTAGGTGACAGCAAGTAATTTTTCTAATTCAGGTTGAGGAATTTCATAGCGGCAACTGAACTGCAATAATCAAACTTCATGTGTTCAAAAGCTACAAGTAAACTTTCATACTAGTCAGGCAGGGGCGGCCTTTCAGCATTTCATTCGGGGGGTCGAGTTTTCTATATATGAATTACCTTAGTATGGAACAAAACACATATTTGCTAACAGCAAGTAATCGTGATATGGGGGGGGGGAGATATTGCATAGTTAAGGAGCTCCCAGAAAAGGTATTTGTTAATGTGAGATATTTTTTAAAGAAACAGCAGGGGTGATTATGAGTTCATCAAAAAATACCTGAAAGTCTCAAAGCGAGAACGGGGGGGGGGGAGTAATCTTTGGTCCCTATTACTTAAGTGCAGCTTTGCCATAGTAATAAATAGTTCTGAGTCAAAATATTGTGTGTTCATTTGATTAAATTTTTAATGGGTTACAAAGTTACTTTTGAGCTGGTGTTATACAAATTATCTTGACATTTGTCCATCTTAAGGCTCTTGCAGGTATATTTGATGAGTATTATATAATTTAAAAAAATTACGGAGGTAGGGAGTTAAAAGCACAGAAAAAAAAACATAATTCGGGTATTTTCAGACATAAAAATACCGGAAATACATCTGAAAATACCGGAAATTCGGTAAAATACCGGAACACAATCACCCCTGGAAACAGTATGTATTTTTAAAGAGTATCTATGAAATTATACTATGCATTGAGCAGCTAAAATGTGTTTCCAACAGAAGAAAGTGATAAACACTGATTAAATAGACACACTTAAAATATGAGCGTAACAATCAATTTAAAATACCAAGGCATTTTCTTATGAAAATCATGCAGCCACACCATTGCACGAGCCCATCGTTAACCAGAGCACAAAAGAACGAGATATTTAGCCTATATGAGGAAATTACGTCTTTGGATAAAACTAACCATGATTCTTCAGTTTTTTTCTGTTCTGAAAAGGCCGGGAAAGGCTTGACGAATTTCTAACAATTAAAAAACAGAAAACACTTGCTCATGTCTGAAAATGTGACGAGTTTCATCAACCATTACGGAGCACCAGCAAGATTGTTTTTCTTGAATATTGATTTGTGATTTACGTTAATTGAATGTGCCTTATTTTTATCATTCTTCTCGAAAAATTTGCGACTGCCCCCTCTCGACCCCCCTATTTGCCGCCCATGTAGTCAGGTACTTTTAGTTATTCGCTTTATGTTTCTCAAACCTATATAACTTGGATGAACAGAATTATTTTAGCATAAGCAGTTGGTACATGGGGCAACTGCAGTCTCCCTTAAAAAACAAAGGAGCCTTGCCCCTCCACTATTCTGGTCTCAATATTAATGGTTGATTGAAAAATGATAGTGTTTATCGATGCCTGTGTTTAAAGTAAAATACAGAAGAAGACTTCAACTTAGCCCTAGTTTTGCTTTCCATAATCTTAGTGAAGAAAACCTTTTATATTTTAATTGTACTAATATGTAGATAACTGATAAAATTACAGAACCTTCAGGTTATTTTATCAAAGAAAATGTCCATATTTTAATTTGAAACACTAAGCACAAAAACAAAATCCTACTTTTGATTTGTATTTGATTTTTGGTAGACAATCCGTCATTTTCACTTTCAATATACTGCTTTGTGATACTGTAGCTGTAAATCCCCCAAATTTTTTACAAATGTTTTTTGTCAGCAGCATTTTCTTTTTTTCCCCTCAAGTTTTGTACAAACTGTACATGGAAAAACCTCGCTGTTTTAATCAAATTTTTAAGTCAGAGTATTTGCATTCAGCTTCATCAACTTCTATGCTAGTAGTTTTGTCAACTTCAAAAATAACTTTCTGACTGATTGTTTCATTTAAAAAGCTGTTGTTATTGATTATTTTATTTCTAGATAAAAATATTTAAAAAAAAAAAAAATACTGAAAGAATTGACTCTAAAACTAGCTGTAAATCATAAACAAAAAAGCTCTAAAATGTTTAAAAAGAAAAACTTAGTAATGTGATGTTTAGCCATATTTTTCAGAGAAATCTCTCAAAATTAAGAAGGAAAAATTTGTACCATCATACAAATATGTTGTTATCAATTTAATGTATATGAATTGTATTGAAGAACCTGGGTCCATTACAATTTTACATTTGTAATTGAATTTTGGTGAAGTATGTTTTTGCGCCCACTTCAAAATACATGTTTAAAAGTAGTATCGATGGCGTTCAAATAATGAAATTATTTTTTAGTTTTTAGAGCAATTTCCAGCTGCAGTTCAAAAATATTTTATTTCATTCTTTTAAGTGTGTAAATCTATGTCAGAAATACTGTAATACAACTGTGGAGAAATGGCATCTTTTTTTTCTACATAAATGCTCCATATTAAAAAGAAAGGGACCCCCCCCCCCCTCCTATCAACATGATATATAGTTTTAAGTGATTGACACAAAAAACTAATTTTTGTTCATTTCTGGGATTAATGTCTGCTAGTTTTATTAAAAGTTTCCCAACTGATTTATATTCCACAACAATACAAGCTGCTCGTGATAAAAATCACAGGCTTCCTGACTTGGCCTGTTATTGACATGGATGAAGATAAAAATTAGAGCAATGATAGTGAATGGATTTCCTGTTTGTTCCAGAGAAGTTTTTCTTCTCATTATAATTACTCTTAATATTACCGTTTAAAGGCAATAAATTTTATTTCAACAGTGAGTTTCATATTTAAGCATTTAATAGGAAAATTGCATGAAATGTATGTTTTTTACCCATAATTTTTTCTCTAAAGAACAACTATGGTGTCAAACAAAGGTACGGAACTTACGTAAGTGAGACCATCCCTTATCCATCAAAAAAAAAAAAAATCATCTAAATCGCTAGGTAGCACTCTGTCTGATTGGTTAGATCACTAGGTCAGACCAATCCAACAAAAAAAAAAAAAAAAAAAAAAAAAAAATTAGGAGCCCGCCCCCTGGTGCACCAGCCTATGCATTTTAGAATACAACTGTTGTCTTTTTCTATACTATCCAGATGAATATATTCTTGTACACACACACTATCCATCTCACAGCTCTATCTCACATACATTCCCTCTTAATTCTTAAATAAAATGCATTTATTATTTTATAGATTAACAGTGAGAGATTGAAAAGATATTGTTAGGAGTCCAGCCACTTCAAGAAATTCTTTAAATGATGACTCGGTTCTTGAGAAAACACAGATTTATTTACAACTATGTACAAGAAATATCGTTAAGCAACTGCTAAATTAACCATAGCAATTAAGCAAATATCAATTAACACCGTAAACTCAACGGTCACACACGTATTTACATCAAAATATGCAAATACACTTTCCAGCCCACGGCTCAGACCAGTCTGACTTTGAACATGCTGCATGGCTATTTAAAATATTCCATTCAGAAATCTTATCATTAAGAAATGTAGGGACCGTATACTTCAGTCAAATGTAAGGGGGCTGTATATTCATTACAAGAAACTATTTATAGGTTAAGTTACTACAATTATTTTGGATGAAAATTAATGGAACAAACGCCAAATTGAGCCAGATTTCAACAAGTTAGTCATAACAATAATTACTGTTTACAGAGTTTGTAACAATATCATCATTGAGTGATAAAGATAAGAAATAAATGTTTACTGCAAAGGTTTGCTGTAGTGACAATCGCCTCTTATGAAATAACCAAAATTGATAGATGAAATATCTGCGCCTCAGACAAGGGCGTATATAAGGGAGGGGCTGAGGGGGCCCGGGCCCCCTCAGCCTGGGCAGGAGGGCCCGGGCCTCCTCCAAAATCTGGAATTTTTTCCATAAAGGTAGTTATTTTTGGTTTTAGTTGCTCACAAATAATTTCCAAACTTTTAGCTACAAAAAGAAAAAAAAAAAGAAAAGAAAAATAAAGAAATAAATAAAATTATAAAAAGTTAAATCAGAGATTTCCGAACTGGGTGCCGCAGGAAGAGGTGAGGGGTGCCCCCCCCGCAAAAGGACCTCGGTAACAATAATATATCCGATTAAGATGCTGTGAGAAAATTCTAATTCTTCAAAGAGTGCCGTGAACCATTTAAGTTTGGGAACCCTGTGTTAGCTGGGCTGGTACTAGGCAATGGTGTTCAGAAGGGGTCAGAAAATCCATACCCCAAGAAAAGAACGTGTCTTGGGAAAGCGAGGTTATTTCAACAAAAAGAAAAGCAAATTATTTCGGGGAAAAAATCTCTTCTTCCAAAAAGAAATCTTTAAATTTATTTTTCTTTTTAAACAAATGCAGCTTATTGCTTAGCAAATTAAATTCTCCTCTTTTTGTCCCCCCCCCTCTTTTTTTTTTTTTCTTCTAGTCTGTCTGAAAAGAAGGGTCTTCAAAATGTTTCTCTCCTTAACTTGCGTCCCCTGCAAGAAATTTAAAATAATTTTTGGTTGTTCGGTTGGAGTAATGATGGAAATTGATGTCCTAAAGGCGCATTTATTTAGGCATCTTTTCAGACATCAATTTCAAAACATTTCCATAGGAGGGTACCCGAACCAACATCCCTTCACTAAGGTTACTACCAAAAATATTCTGAATTTGTGCCTTTAAGATTTCAATTTTGAGAAGTTTCGGAGGAAGAGATCCTTGAAACCTCTCCTTTCCTCTCTACGTCTCCAAAGATAACCTAAAGTTGCGTTTTACCTTTCAGAGGAGGGGTGATGGATTTCGCTCTTTTTTTAAAAAAAAATCAATCGAGGGCAACTTTAAAAAGCCCCATTTTTTTCATTACACTAACGTTAACAAAAATAGCCTTTAAAGGCGTTTTAAAGATTTTAATTTCTAAAAATTTCCGCAGAAGGTCCCCCAAATTTTTCTTCCTTGTAGCATCACCAAAAATCGTCTAAAACTGCATTCTTAGGACTATAATTCCAAAAAAAATTTCGGGGGGGGGGGGGAGGAACCCCCGGACCGCCCTCCACAGCCTACCCACTGAATGCGAGAATTTTTTAACAGTGCCCTCCTAACACTATTTTTTGGTAGCGCCAATGGGTAACAGTATGTCCTTGCCTCACCTCGAAAAGCAGAAAATCAGGGCACTGTTGCTCTCCCCTCAAAAAATTTTGAAATTACAAAAAAAAGTGGGGGGGGGGGGGGAGGCGAGTTAATCCTGGTTATATGGACCCCTCCAAAATAAGAACATATATATGCCACTGGCCTCAGAGCCAGAGGAACGCAAGTCACATTATCATAATTTTTCAGTAGAGAGGAAACTTTTTTCTGGCTCAGGTAAAGGATGGGACGTGCGCTCTTTTAACCCTGGTAAAAAACTGAAAAGGATTTTTTATGAAGAATTTTGTTCACATGGCTCGATGCGAAATAGGCCCTCACATATAATAAACAGAAAATCGCATTTTTTGGACTTGCGTCAGTCTGACTGTAAGGTACAGATTTTTTCCCTCCAAAAAGTGCTCAATTAACTTATTTGAGTTTTTATTCCTCAATTTATTTTTCCTTTCTAAATAGAATGTTTCCTTTTTCATTGTGATACAATAATTGCAAGAGAAAAATTTTAGTGTTACAGTCCCTTCTCCCCCAAGAGCACCTACCCTCTGTGTTGGAAATAAGGTAACATTCCTGGTCAAGTGCCTCCTGTCCTCCGTGAAAATATTTTCTAAATTAATTTTAGTTTGGCATCTTTAGTTAAAATGCTAACTTTTTATTCACTTCTAAACCAAAGAAGAAAGACATTTTGATTTGCATCTAACTGAGCAGTCGCAGTAGCGATTCATAAAACTTCGATGAAGTGATTCTTCCTTCCTTCGATCTTTTCATGCTACTCGCGGGTAGGTGCACATAAGGTGCAATTTGTAATGAAATGCCGAAATGGCATATTTTAAAGTTTCTGTGACTGTTTTATGATTATAGTTGAGTAAATTTTTACCAATATTTTTTTGAGAAGGTATTAGTGATTATTCAAATAGAACTTCAGTTCGAGTTTCACATGATTGCCGACTCTGCAATGTATATTTTCCAGCACTCTCAAACCTCAAATGCTGCGACTAATGATCCCCCTCCTGGCAAAAGAGAAAAAAATCTTTTAAAACTCCCTGTCTTGACAATTTTAATGTCATAATCTGCTCCATGAAAGCCCATGCTTCGTTGGCACAATGTAGGGGAGGGGGTCATAAAGATAATATCATTCACACAAGGAAAGTCACAACTCCAAAATAGACCAAAGATTATCTTGGCAAAACTAATGCAGAACACTTCTTCAGAAGTGTCAAATCAAGTTGAAAACACTTTTATTTCTGCTGTTCTGTCCCTCTAAATTTCATAAATCGTCATTGTGAATTGTAATAATTTATGAGCTAATTGTAGAAAATGTGAGTGTCAAAACTTGATATGCTTTTCAGATGTTTGTGCTGTCTTTTTATTTGTTATATGTGCTAAAATTCTGGTTTTCTACAGATCCCAGCCAATAACTTAGAAAGCAGACTTCAGCGATTTGAATTGGCTGTTGAAGAAGTTTTATCTGATCATGGAGCAGTAAGTACAGTTTCAATAGAATCTGAGATAACATTTCAATTCATAATTGACCAGTTGCACTGTGAAATGTGAGCCACATTTAGTGAAAACTACTGGCATGTGTTTCAAAATTCCAACAGCCTCTATCGATGCAAACGGTTTTAGGCTTCACTCAAACGGCTTGAATCCTTAAGTTGACAACATTTTGCCCCAACTGTGAGGTATAGCTCGAAATATTCTGTTCTGATTCTTCATACAAAATTTTGTATAAAAAATTTATTTACCGCTCCAGAAAACGCCACTGGGGTCATCATTGCAATTTGATCAAAACCAGAGTTCTACAGATTACTTTCCATTTTCATTTCCTGCTGTTTCCACAGCAGAACCAAATAATAAGAAAGCGACTCTGATAATGCAGCTTCCTGTAACCTTGAAGTGTCAAGGATCGAGTGTGCTTGCTTTGAGATTTGTGTTATATCAAGACCGTGTAGGACTAAATGCAAGTTTTGCATCTCGTAATATCAAAACCGTGTTGTATAAGTACTGTCTTATACGAGAGACGTCTCTAGAAGTAGCATGATTCTCTTCCTTTGATCTGCAAAGGGGATCTCTCTTGAAATTTGGAATTTTTCTCTTATTATTTGTTATCATTAGTCCACAGCATTTTGTTCCAGAAAAGAAAATTTCTGGATAACTTCTCAGAAACTGGAAAACTTTCTGAACTCAGTCACTTTCCTATGCAGGGCTGATGAGTGCTAATATGCATGAAACTGCAGTCCTTGGCTGGAAATGACTGAGCTGGCGGTGTATTTCATGAACTACTTAAATGTTATACTACTTAAGTAATAAATATCTGCCTGAAAATAAAAGAATATAAACAACAATTTAAAGCACAAATCAGCAGGAAAACTCCTTGCACATGTTTTGGGGTTTTCAGGAACCCCTTTTTAACCCCCAACACACAAAGGAAGGGGGTTTGACGTGTCCGTGTATCTGTCTGTGGCACTTTAGCGCCTAAACGATGGACCGATTTTGAAAAAAAAAATGCTTGAAAGGAGAGTCGATCGAGAGTGTTCTTAGCTAGGCTGCGTCTTCGGATGACATTAATTAATGAAGATAATAATTAAAAATCTCTAAAAGGTTTTTCGCACTGAAAACATATTTAAGAATCTTTTAATTTAGCACCGAAATAAAAAGAATTTTTTTTGCGTCTGATAAAATATGTTTGGAACTTCCATGTTATACAAAAATCGAATTGTAACGCTTTTTCAAAGCAGATTTTAAATGTGGCTAAGTCTTTATTCAAGCGATTGATAACCGAGTTCATTGTTGGCCGACAAGAAAATTAAAATCAATGATATAAAATTTTTATCTGTTGCCAGTTTCTATTTGTTAACAAATAAAATATTTGCTATTGATTTCTAATAGCACTATAAGGCTTTTAAAAGGATTTTCAATTTTCCCATTTGATTCTACATTTGCGACTCAGTCGGTTTTTTTTTAAATTTTTAACTTAAGACAATTACTTATTCAATGTAAAAGAAGCGATCTTATGGATGAAAGGACATCTGACAAAAGCTAATCAAGGGGTTCCTCATAACTCTGAAACATGTGTATTTTTTATACTTCAAAGTATTAAGAAAATCCCGAATCTAGCAATAGCTTTTATTTCTTTAAGCAAATGTCTTTTGAATTTCTGGAGGATGTAATTTCCTTACAAAATTATAATTAAATGTGTTAAGTTATTGAAAAACTCTTTTTTTTCTTGTAGAAAGTAGTGGAAACTCAGATTGAACCAAAAAAACTAGCAAATGCTGCAATCGAGTTCTATGTCCAAGCTGCGGTGCTGGCCAGGATTTCTCGATCCTACTGCATCGGGCTCAAGAACACCACCCATGAGGTAAATAAAGGGCAGATAATCTTATATTATGTTTCAACATTCATGATATTGATTTCAACTATTGCTCTATGATCTGTAAAATTTACATTTACAGTTGTGGCCATTTATTGTGATTTTATGGTTATGACTAGAGACATACTGAGTATTCGGCCTTTCACTACTCGGCCGAGTACCGAGAACAGAGTTCCAATTATGTTTTAAGAAGAACCACAGACACACATGATGAATTTCGAACCTATTGGAATAGTAGTATAGACCTTCATGTCCATATAATAGTTTTTAAAACAAAATTCCAGCTGAAATTCAATTATGCATTATGTAAAAGATTTTTTTTGTGTCAAAAATTTTATAAAACGGTAATTTTCAAAATTAAAAATAAACAAATAAATAATAAGTGTGATTAATCAAGTTGGAATTCAAACAAATTATATCAATCTATTTTAGTTCTAGTCGGGGGTGTGCACTGTGCACATAAAGTTTAGGGTCCGTCACAAATCATTTTTCTGGGGCTCCCTCCATATTGTTTACCTCTATATTTCATGCCTAGTTAAAAAAATATCGGGCCCCCTTCAGGCTCGGGCCAACAGGTGTCCCTTCTCCCCTCTGGTTCTAGTCCGCCAAACATAATATTGTAAAAATTTCTTTTTTTTTACACAGCTCTTTAATAAATAAGTTATACTAACTTTGCGGACATTGAAAAGATTGATTCGATTGAAGCATAACAAACTTCATTATTCTCAAAATTTAAATTTGACTCGTCAATTTGAATTGTAAATGATTGCAGTATATTATATGGTTGCACTCTTTATTAATTCTAAAATCTGCCTTAACAATATTCCATTTTTTACAACTACTCGGTATTGGCCGAGTATCTGATCAAAATTTGGCCGAGTACCGAGTACTCGGTACGTCTCTAGTTATGACTTAACAACTTCTCTCTCCGTTCCCCATCACATTTTACTCTATTATTTAACTTTTATTAAAAAATAGCCCAATATTTCAAATGAGATAACTTCCAAGGTTTCATTTGTCAAGGTGAAGAAAAGTAGTTTTGTATTTCCATAGCTTACACTCCCAGAAATATTTTGCTGATTTTTCCTATATTTTTAGATGCTGTTGGCTAGCATTTTCTGTCACGATTCCGACTTACGGATCGTTTTGGAATTGAATGATATACTAGTTGGTGAGTGAAGTTTTTGTTACTTAATTTAAACTGCATTACTTGTATCAACAAAACAACTTTACTTTTTACATCAATAAGTCCTGCTGACACTTTTATATGAATTGGAACCGAATCAAACTTTGCATTATTTTATGCATATATTCATGCATTATTTTACTATCATAAAAAAGTTCATATTTTCAAACAGTTCTTGAACAAGCCCATTTTATCCTTGAATTTTTTTTCCCAAATTGGTGTACAAGCCATAAGTACATGTAAATAAACAAATTTTGTTTATCTATATGTTATACTTGTAAAATAATGTGGTACCCCGATTTTGCATCGTTCGTTTCATACGATACCCTGCTTCTGAAATCATTTCTGCTGATCCCTGAAAATCACTCTATACCGATAATTTTAAAATATTCTGAATTTTTTGTCATCCTTACGAGAAAGTCCCCTTGATAGGTTTATCTGCAAACAGATCAAGGCAACTTTTCATCTACAATACTAGCAAACTTTTTCTTTCAAAATATATTTGTTGAAACCACTCTAGTGTTTTTTTGTCATCTTCTTGTCCTTTGTCTGTGAAAGTAGTTTCCTCTGATGGTCCATTCTTCTTTCACATCAATTACGGACCAAAGCTGCCTTTTTATTGAAAAACTTCGAGAAGTCGATGACACCATCACCCCACAAATATGAATTTTAAAACCCACTTTCAATGATGGTATATTTTTTATCCTTGGTCCAAAAGAATATGTAAAATCCCAGTTTCACTGTAAGCTAAGAAATCTATGTGATGCATTTTAACACATTGCATACCAACCAGATTTGGATATTCCTCGCCGAAATATTTTGACCACCTGTAAAAAGCTGTTCCCGAGCACTTCAACCAAGATTCTTTAGCACTGTTAAGAAACCCATATAAAATATGAGATAGCGTGAAAGTTACCATTAACAAAGCCTAGTAGCTCTTGTAAATAGCCGATTGCAAGAAGAAACTAATCACGAGAATTCATTTTAGCCATCTGCAATTTTAATTTCTACCAGATGGCCATAACCAAAATACTCTCTTGTCAAAAAAGGCAGTATATTTTGTATTTGCACCACAATCCAATGTTTTAATTTTTTTTCTTCACTTCAGGAATGGCGAAAAACAGCGAAGGCCCGGCTCTCCTGTTATCGGAACAAGTGATCGACACCAAGGGCTACTTCCCGGAACACCCTTTGAGACACAATTATTAGCGACACCTATACCTCCCGCAATGTAAATTTTGTACAGTAATTATTTAAATTTAAATAAATCATTAGACATTTACTGTGGTTGAAATCTTATTTGACCTTTGGGTAGTACTACTCAGTTATAGATGTCTGCTGCAGCACAGAAACTACAGCAAGAAATCAAACCTCCCATTATATGAAATCCTTGGCACAAGTATTGTTGAATTAGTTTTAGAGCCCCAGCATAGTTGGAGGCCTTCCAACTCTCAAAAACATTGCACGATCCTTTCTTTAAAAAAAATAAAGAGTACTTTAAATTGCATTTTACCATAGAATTTTTATATTGCTAACAAATGTGAACCACGGGTCTCCACATTTTTTTAAAATCGGAGATCAATTTTTGTGACTCGTGTTTCACTTCTTGCCATGCATTTAAACCTGAACTCCGTATTTTAGTCGTTCTTTATCACGAGTAAAAAATATTACTTACCTCTAACTATTCTGAACACATTTAATTCAGATTTGTGTTTGTCGGTGGGTTGATCAAAACTAATTGTTCCGAATGATCGATTTGCAGAGATAAGAACGAGTTTTATTTTGTACAAGCATGTCGATGGGAGTTTATGTAATGGAAAAATAACTGGACTTTCAGCACTTAAATCGATCTTATAATTAGTTGTGAATAAACATTACCTAAGAGTTACAAGGTTTTTTTTAATTTTTTTTTTCAGATATTAGATCCTAGAGACCAATATGAGATGGTGCAACATCCTAATATTTTATTGTCTGTTGTTGCTGCGGCAATTTTTTTTTTAAGCAACTTGTAGAATTAGAATGTTGACTATTAAGATCCTTAGTAAGCAAAAGAAACATGAAGAAACAAAATTTAATGTGTGGTGCATTTTTTGCACTTCACAAATAATACACCTCTGCAGAGCTAACATTTCCCCCAGTGGTGATTTTTTTAAATTGTAGAAATCAAAATCCCATGGTTTGCTATGTACGCACATGAAATTCGACTTGCTACTGTACTTTACTTGCTAGAGGGGGTTACAGCCTGTAGATCGACGACTAAAGGAATTCTCCTGTATAATTCATTGATCTCATGCCCTTTAAATAATTACATTTAATGAAATGAGGCTAATCAATTAGGATTACATTGTAATGCATACTAGGAGCAAAATTTTGATTTTGCAGCCGTTGAAAAAATTACTAAGGATTGTTACAATTTTGACAATTATTTAAAATACAGGCATAAAAATATTTCATTTGTATTCAATTGATCAAAAATTTATAAAACCAAGTCATACTCTAAGTATTAACTTTAATTTCCCATATACACAAGTCATTAAATTGTTTAAATATATATACAACTACAGGGACTGAAAAAAAGTTTCCTGACTTCCCTGATTAATTTCACCTAATTTAAGTTTCCAATATTTTAAAGGTTTCCTTTTTTTTGCATATTAAATAAAATGCAGTGTAAAATGCTTTAAACTGATTAAAAATATATTTTGAAAAGATGCTCCTTTTTTAAATAAAAATAGTACACTGAATTATTCACAGGGATATATTATAGGAAATCTAAAACAAATACTTTACGCCCAATAACCAGTCAGCATAAGAAATCTAAGAAATAGTTATTAAAATCACCCTTAAAGACACATTTAATCATAATAAAACTAAAAAAGTTTATATGGAAATAATTTTGAAGCAGTATAATTATTGCTGAAAGAATAACAAGTGATAGCGAAAGTGTAGAAGTAATGTAGTTTTACTTACATATAGATATTTATGTAAAACAAATTGAAAGCTTTAGACAACCTGTCATATTGAGCTGTTTTCTAATTAAGAACTACGAGTAAAGGAGAGGGAGCTAAGGCATCGACGACTTCCTCTTTGCCTGTAGTGTTGCTTATTTTAAGTAGCATGGAATGCGTGAAAAGAAAAAATTCAAGCTATGAAAATAAACTTTACATACACAGAAGCAATCATAGTAGGTTCATCCAATAGTAATCAGTTAAATTCAATATTTTGACGCTGAGTTAAAAAAGATGCAAATATGCATCAGGGTATAGTCGCACCTCATTATAATTCATATATTTTTTTTTTAACAGATAACTGAGGGAAAATGAGCAGGGAATTAAGAGTACTTAATTTTGCAAACCAAAAATTTTTTCCCCCCTTCATTAAATCAATTTTTCCTGAATTTTGGTTACTTTTTCAAAATCCCAGATTTATACAGTTCCCTGGTCTGTTGCTACCCTCTATTAATAGTTTCGTTGTTGGGACCAGAAAAAAGTCCCTCAACAAAAATTCTGACAGAAACATCACAAGAATGTACTGTGGATGTGCGAAATGCTTTTTTAGCAATTTTTGGCGAAACTAAAACTAGAAATGCGAAGCTAATTACTTTAAAGAGTTCCTAATTGCACAGAAACTCTCCAAAATGTGGAGTGGTTGGCAATCCTGATAATGCACAAAAGCTGGTAAAGAGTGCAATAGTTGAAATTGTCAAACTGGAACACAAACAACTAGTTTTTCTGAGCAATTAAAAATATATTATCAATTTTAAAGGAAAACATCAGCAGGAAAAGCTTAAATACAAAATAAAGCACTTGGCAAAATAATTAAGTTCTGTTTAAAATCAAGCATTTTTAAGGCCCATGGGTTTACTATCGCATTTTTACATCATTCTTTACACTGTTCAAAGCACTTATACAGTAAACTCTTGATTATACGCAGAATAGGGAGCCTGATAACCGCGGATAATTCGAATAATGGATAAAAAATGATACTTAGTGTATAAATAGCTAAGAAATATTAATAATAGTCTCACATACATTACAATAAAAACATAGCTACATTGCATATACTAGCATTGAATATAAAAACTATATGTAAAATCTAAAAGTGAACACACTTAAGTTTAAACAAGTGAACACACTTGTTTAAAAAAAGTGAAAAGGCCTGCGGACAATCCGCCCGCAGATAACCAGGAGCTTACTGTTCATCATTTTGAAATGAATGATTTAATAAATTCTGCCACTTTATAAAAAATTCAAGTTCACAACACTTTATTGCATTTGAAAATGTTCATCAAAAACACGTATTCACAGTGAAGACACAAGCACACCAGTCCTCTAAAGAATTTTATTTTCACAGACAAGATTTTAAATCTTAAAATTTAGCATTGGGTCTTATGGTCGTGAAACGTGGCTTGTGGAATTTACGGTTGATCCTGGATGGCAGAGGGAACTTGATTTTGCTATCCTGAAAAGAAAAACAAAACCCTTAGCAAAAACAGACAAACCACTACACAAAACTATTCGGATTTTCTCAAGTATTATTTTTCGACACTCTTGGACCACACAAGCTTCTCAAACAATACAAAGTTTTGAAAAATATGGCGTTTTGGAGTTGAAATGATACCCGCATACACTTGCTAACTTCCAGAAATTGGTATTAGTAAAATTAGGTTCACACAACAATCTCATCCAATTAAAATTTGCCTAAACTTAAATCAAGAATGCACAAAATTAAGAATGATGTAAAAATAAGAGTACAAAGGGTACTCTTATAACGTATAAGCTAATATTTAATATTTAAACTAACAGATAACATCATCACCAATTTTAAGAAAATTCAAAAGTAATTAAAGTAAATAAAGTTGGGATCAGATTAATAGGATTTATTCTATAATGAAACAGGTAGACACCTTTTGTCGTGTCATCTGTTAAGTTAGCACTAGAGAAGGCAATTAGACTCTAGTACACAAACGCAAGAAAAAAAAAAGAATATTTGTTAAATCCGCACAACAGCCAGCATTTGCAGATGATTGATATTGCAGGAAGAACCAGGGCAGCCGATGTCAAAACACATATTTTGTTTAAAACCGGAAAAAAAGTTACAGGTCACATAATAATTGATATAAATGTGTCATTAAAGACTTATATGCAAATAGGCTTAAAGAAAATTATATTTTTCATTGCAGACATTATTCCTCCTGGTTTAATGTGTTTTGGAATACAATTTCTTGTTTATAAAAAATCATTTCAATAAAAACCCTTAAATAAAAAAGTCCAGAAGTTTTTTTTTCCAAACTTAATTTTTTACAACCCAAACCCACATAATGAAACTATACTT
This sequence comes from Uloborus diversus, assembly GCF_026930045.1. Classification (NCBI taxonomy): domain Eukaryota; kingdom Metazoa; phylum Arthropoda; class Arachnida; order Araneae; family Uloboridae; genus Uloborus; species Uloborus diversus. Next base: position 1,812,138 of record NC_072732.1, read on the forward strand.
TAAACACAATGAAGACATTTTACTTTTAAAAATTTATTCTAATTTATTCTTATACTACTCATACATCATGCTTTTATTATATTAGGATTAAAAAAGTTTTAAAGATGTGAAAATTTGACATTAAATTTTGTTATAAGAGCAGAGTTGCACAAAACAAAATTTTGGCTGAAATATGCATTTTGGAAATGTAAAAGAGAAATGAATAAATAATGAGAACAAAATACTAGGATTTTTTTTCAAAGAAAGTTGGTCTGCCTAATATTTATGCACCTAATAAGAAAAGTTCATTGATTTAAGAAAGAAAAGAAAAACTATTTAGCAAATTTGCATTAATAAAAAAGTTTGCAAATTTATTAATATGTATTATTTTTTGCATTAATTGAATTTTATACTTTTCAATCATATCTAAAATTCATGGAAACATTTGGGGGAAACTGATTCAGTTGTTAAAAAAAAAACCTGGTTTAAACCTAACAAGCCCGCAGCAAATGTTGCAGGGTTGTGACTTATGTACTCGGGAGTCAAACGTCGAAAGATAGAAGATGGCATAGGCTGACTGAGACTGCCTTTGCTGTGGGAAGAAGAAACTAAAACAAGAATTGAAACCTTGAAGTACTTCTGATCGCTTAAAGCAGAAACTAAGAACTGTGCTGAAAAAAATAAATAAAAATAAAATAAATAAAGGGCAAAATGTTCTTACGTGGAATTGTTTTACATGTGGTCTTCTACATTTTGCTGCCAACACCTTTGACACTTTCATTATTTGAATGGAATCTGCTCTGGCACGATGCCTGGCCCCCATGTCTCGGTCTGAAAGAAAGGAGAGATTTTGGTTATTTTCATTCAAAATCAAATACTGGTCAAATTTAGACCATGTAAATAGTAACTATGCATTATTATAGGATACAGTGAGAAGCAAAGAGATGCGAGTGGACCTTTCAAAGTTTTGAGCTTTAAGTTCAGGCTCTCATTGAAATGTTTTTATAAATCTTGCTGTATAGCAGCACCTACTAGGGCTACTAATTCTCAGGGTTTGTGGGTTTTTTAAGGGGTCTAAGGACCTTTTAACAGGGTTGCCACTCAATTTTGGAAAAAAAATTCCCTGTGTTTTCCCTGTATAAAAATAAAACATTACAAACGAGCGAGCACTGATAATTTGGAAAAGAACATTAATATCTTGATAATTTCACCACAGGGTAAAAAAAACGAAACACAAATTTCTAAATAAATTAGGGAAAATAAATACGAATTCATAATAACTAAAATAATAGCATGGTGGTTGAATATTCAACTTTTTATTCAAAAAAAGAAAAACTTCTCTTAGCTCCTAAAAGTGTATAAGTGACCCAGAACAATGATTATTGACGACTCATTTCATACACTCTAAATTATCATGAAATTCAAGATTCTATTTTTATGATAAATATTTTAATATTTACTTAAAAAAAACTTTCAAGCAAAATTACCATTTTTTATTTTACTTTATTTCTGAACTTTATTAATATTCTCATTATAATTATCACTATTTATTTAATTTTTGGTAGTTTATATATTTGGGAATCGATTTTTGTAACTTTAATTTAGGAAGGAAAAAAATTCCCTGTATTTTCCAGGTTTTTGAGGAAATTTTCGAAATTCCCTGGATTTTCCCTGTTTTTTTGTTGATTTTTGAATTTCCTGTGTTTTCCCTGTTTCTTCAGGTTTCCCTGTGGCGTGGCAACCCTGACCATTTTTTTGGTTAATTTTACATGGCATGAAGGAGAAATTAAAATAATGTTAATAAATAAATTACTAAAATAATAAATAAAATGAGTTGAGTTAGGGTAGCAACAATAAAACAATTCAAAATATGAAATATCTGCAGAAACTGCCGATTTGCAACAAATATTTTCCAACTCAAAATAGAACTTATCACAATTTCTACAGATTTCTTTTAGTCCAAAGTATATCTACTGTTCTTACATTGCATATGACTTATCGAATTCTATCTAATCTATCACGAGCTTTCCGCAGAATCATCATATTTCTGAGAAATTTAGGTTTTTTTTTTTAATTTAAAGAAACCTGCAGAATTTGGTCATAAGGTTATCTTGAGTTATGGAAGATATTTGCAGAAAATTTGTCTGAGTTTTCCTCTCTCATTTGAACAGAATTGTTCAGCAGCTCAGGCATTTTTTTTTCTGTTTTGCGACTTACGTACCGAATTTAGTAGTTTTCTACTTTGGGGGTTTTGAGAAAAACGCAATTTAAGTTCAGATCCTAAGTGCCCCAGATTGGAGAAGAGGTTCCCCCAATCATTTACACTGGTTATCAGCAAATTTGTAATCTTGATACTTACATACCTTTGCTTCTCAATGTATTATATTCATTACTTAAAATTTTACAATATTCCATGAAAGTTTTTTTTTTATTATCAGCATTAATTTCGTGATTTTTTTTAAAGACACATTCTAACTCTTGTTGAAGAAAAGTAGAGCAACTTGAACTTTAGTCTGAAACGTGATCCACCATTATTTTGAGCGGGGGGGGGGGGGGGGGGTGACCTGATACAGTGAGCATTGCAGTAGAAAGGATGTGAAAAGTAAAAGTAACCATTGTTTCCAGAAAACTAAGCTTAAAGCAAGTTCTTTTTTTTAAAGTTTTAATATCTTAATTTGAAAGGCAGAATAAAAGAACGATATATTCAAACGAGTGATATAACAAAGTTATAGTATTTGTTTGCTGCTTTTTTAAAGAAAAACTTATCATTAAAACTGGCCTGTTATCTTTGGCTTAGAACTTAAAATTTTGCTCTTTTCCAGGCTAGCAAATCCCCGACCTTGGAATAGGTCGTTTTATGTATAAGAGAAGCTAGCAAATAAGTATTTATCAGGTAATAACTCAAACAAAAACTGCTGTAGGCTCTTTTAGAACCAAGTAACAGAATTTGACTTGATTTCAAATTGAATTTAAGTGTAGCACTCTTTGCAAGTATGTCGATGATTTTCTTTAACACAATCAATGCTCATAAAAAAAAATATTACTCCCATTAGTTAAAAAAATAAAATGCAAATGTTGAAATCAGGTTTCACTTTTCCCTGCATGATGGCCTGGAAAAGGCGACTGATTCGCTTACTGTTTGCACTTCAATCAGATAACAATATTTTACTGTTAACTGTATGCAAGTGCACTCTATACAAGGTATATCCAAGTAAAAGCATTTAAAATCTAATAAAGGAAAAAAACTTCTTTAAACGAACATTAAGAATAAAAGGCACTAAATGCAATTGTCGGAAGCGGGTTTCACTTTTTAGGGAACAGTTCCCAGAAAAGGCGACCGATTCGCTTTGCTTTGTGCACTTTGAGAACAGATAACACTATTGTGAATGCTAACTGTATGCAAGTGCAGTAGAAAAAGGGAAATCTAATTATACAGAAAGTATAAATGAATAATTATTTTATCAACTCAATTTAAAATGCTCACATAGAAAGTATTGAAAAAACTGCCCCAAATTCAGAATAAAATAAAAAGTTTAGTCCGTAACCTTGTAGCCTGAAAGGGAGGATACCCTGTACCAAACCCGCTAGTTCTAAATTTTTTTTTTGTCAAGTTGTTTATGATATTGCCCCAATAAATAATTCTAGTTTTTGACCACAAGTGCTGAACGCAACGTCAAAAATACTGTGAACATCTAGGCTTTACAGCAGTTTTTGGATTTTAACTGTACATGAATTTTTCAATACAGTAAACTCCCAATTATCCGCGGCACAGTATCCGCGAATAATCGAAAACCGCTGATAATACAATTAATAGGTAAAAAGCAATACTACTGTATACAATAGCTGAAAACATTACTGCATTTCATACTAACACAGGGTTCATACTCATTTTTAAAAGTAAAAATTAAGGACTTTTTAAGGAGTCTCAAAAAATTTTAAGGACTTATCAGGGAAAAGATTGATAGCTTTACGTATACCATTTAAAAGTTTTCTGGGGGGGGGGGGGGGCAAAAGTACATGAGGCACACACACACACATATATATATATACACACACACATGCACAATTGCATCAGTTTTCAAAAAGCAGGGAGATGCGCAATCGACTGGCATATCCCATTATCAGGGAATAAAATTTTTAAAATTTCACATTATAAGGATGAGAGTGATCAGAGCAAAAAGGAGGAAATCCACCCCCCCTCCCCCCCAAAAGAGTTCTTAAAATCAAGCAGAAAAGAGACAAGATCAAAATAGCCCTTTGAGTTCAAGATATTCCAAAATTCAACAAAAAATGGCGAATTAACCAGTTTCAAAGATAATACGAAAGTTTTTCCCTATTAAGCATTAGGGAAGTTAGCATTTATTTCTCAAATTTCAGTCATAAAAAAAGATTAGGAAAATAGGTATAGCTGCAGAAAATTAGTTGTGAATTAAAGCATTATTTTTTAGCATACATGATTGGAGTGAGAGGCAAATTGAAAGAAAATAACTAAAATTTCTTTTCTTCAAGATATTTAAACTAGTGTTTTGTTATTATTGCTTTTGATCTGTTATTGTTACTAAAATCCGATTTTGAAAAAATTTGCTATATCGTACTATTTCTCGCAAGTTTGTTTATTTCTATATAAATTTAAACTTTGAAAGAGAGGAAGCAATTTCTAACTCCCGAGTCCTCGAATAAAGGGGTTAATGGAGCCAGAGTTCAATTTTGGCTGTATCACTCAGTAATATCAATATTTTTTACACTTTTTTGGGGGAAATATTTCTTTTACCAAAAACATTTGAAAAAATTTATATATAATTGATTATCCTTTTTCCTTGCATTGGAACTCATAATTTGGTTTAAAAAACTTCATAATACTATTTCAGGATTTAAAAAAAAAAACTGAAGTTGCTTCATTTAATCATGAAATTCTAAAAAAATTTACAGGTCGTAAAGTTTAACCTAAACCATTCGAGATTCATCATAAATATATTGAAAGCTCTTTTAAATACATTAAAATAGTAACCAAGACAAGTTTAAATACAATCAGAGACTGGGAGTTGAACCACATTTTTTTCGATAGTCTTTTGCATTTTTTCTAAATTAAATTTAAAAAAATAAAAATATTATTGAAATAATGGAAAAAAAAAAAAGATATAAAGTAGCATATGGTAAAAAAACCTCCCTACATTTAAAAAGATTGAAATATTTGCAGGATGCAAAAAGATTGCAAACTCCAACAAGGCAAGCAATTTTCGGCGCAGCACATATTTAACGTGGTTGGCATGTCTCCAAAACATACGTTTTCGACAGATATTGCGGGGGATAAAGATTTGAAGGGGTAAAAAGATACTATAATAAAAAAAAGGGGACCAAACTTGATACAGTGTTTAAAAAATTAAGGAAATTTTCAGAAAACTAAGGACTTTTTAAGGGTTTTTAGGGACCTTAATTTTGCTTGATGAAATTAAGGGTTTTTCTAAGAGCTTTTTAAGGAAATATGAACCCTGTAACATTATATGTAAAAATATACATAAGTAAAAGCTAAAATCGAACAGTAAAACTATCATAAATTAAAAAAAGCATTTAATGACTTAAATTTAAAAAAAATGTGAAAAGACCCGCGGGTAATCTGACCCTTAATAATCGGGAGTTGACTGTAATACCTATTATGATCGCTTTGAAGATAGTTTTAGATTCATATTGCAGCAAATTTAATCTATCTCTTTAGACCTGGTAGTTCCAGAGATAAGTGTTGATAAGTTGTTTTTTAAACCTTGTGTAAGTTTTAGCATTATATTGTCATTTTGAATGGAAGGAACACATAAAAGCATTTAAAATCAAATGAAAGAAAAAACTATAATGAACATATGCAATTGTCGGAAGCGGGTTTCACTTTTTTGGGAACAGTTCCCAGAAAAGGCGACCGATTCGCTTTGCTCACTTTGAGAACAGATAACACTATTGTGAATGCTAGTTGTATGCAAGTGCAGTAGAAAAAGCCTTCAAGTAAATCCAACATTAGACTTCAAAAAATACCTAAAGCAGTCTAAGCAATATGAAAATACAGTCAAACCCCTTTATCGAGAGACCCCGATTGTAAAACTCTAGATGTTACGTTACTTTTCCTAAGTTCTGAACCCATAAAACATAATCTTAATATAACACTCTTGTACCATGCCACTTTGGGATGTCAGGACAAACTTTATTTTTTCTATGAAAAGCGTTTTCAGTGAAATAATGAAACTATCCTGAAAAGGCATTGGAGCTTCTTGAAAGCCATAAGACTTGTACCATGGTAGCCGATGCATTCAACCTTAAAACTGACGACAGAAAGACTGGTTCTATAAACAAGATTTTAGACATAAGAGGGGCAATAGGAAGGAATGCAAAGCCGATCAATAGATTGTAAAAACTTTTTGTAGTGACTACAAACTACTTTTGAAATGTAGTCAGTTTTTAAAAAAAATAAATAAAAAAAAGCACACACACCATTGATTGAATGAATAAATTTGAAAAGTTACTCAGACTAGTAAATTAATCTAATTAGATTAATCTCATTTTAGCATGGAGCATTACTGCTTTTCCTTTCTTTTTTAAACCAGTTTTCCAAACATTTGCTGCAAGAAAAGACTGTGTACTTAAACTGTGTAGGATCAAATTAATTTTGAGGGTCGGGATCTGGATGAAATCCGCTTTCTTTGCTGATTTTTTTTTTATTTTTTTAAAACTCAATTTTAAAGTAGTTTCCAGAAATCAGTAGGAACTACTTTTTTTTGTATTGAACTACCTGACACTACCTTTTTTTAAAAGGTAGTGCGCTACACCACAAACTAAAAAATGTGGCTACTACAGTAGCATCGTTACTTGTAGCGTGCTACTTTCAACCACTGGTCCTGCAAGCTCCTCCCATGAGAAAAAGAGAAGATTAAGCCCATTCAGATTGACGATGAACACACAACCCGAAGGCATTGAAAAAAATCTGAAAGCGTCCTCCCATGTTCGAAAGGAGGAGTTAAGCTGTCAAAAATCTTATCGGGCTGTGGTCATAAGCAATGAGATTCCCCCCTCCTCCCGATTCAAAAAACAGGGTTCATACTCAATTTGAATAAAAAAATTCCATGACTTTTCCAAGACTTTTTCATGACTTTGTTACACAAAGAGAATAGTACTATTTAATGTCAAACTTGCCAATTTTTTCGGAAATGGACATTAGAAAAACTTTTACATGAGTGCCATTACCTCATTGGAGAATTTACTTGTGACTTAAAAAATATCAGTGCATACTACTGAAAGTAATATATTATTCTTATTTGCCTTCATCACATAAATTCAAGTAAAATAAAAATATGATTGCGATACATTGATGTTTAAATGTCTAATAATTATTTATTAAATAGGGCAGAATAGTAATGAATGGGATAAAAAATTGAATAAGTTTCAAATAATAAATTTACTTCATAAAAACATTGCCCTTTGATGTCAATAGTGCATCTAATCACTCATGTAACTGGACAGCATATTCGTTCATTTAAAGTAAACCTACATTTTTCCAAACCAGATATTTCAGCTGGCTAAAAGGATCAGTTTTGCGAGCTATATGCTGGGCTGTTTTAGAGTATTAGAATTCCCCTATTTCTATGTTCTATTGCCTGACTAAAGCCTTCATTTTAAAACCTTCAACATATCAAGATAAATTTCATAATGAACTTGTTACAAGTAGTTGAAACGAACTCGGATGCAATTGAATTACACTTTTTGAGGGGGCGTGGCAAAATCAAGAAAGTGCGAGTCCACTACTACAGAATATAAAATATAAGAAGTACTGAGTTATGTCCCAGTAGTAAATCACAAAAAAAGGTGAGCGGCTGTTACAGAAGCGGATGAAATTGGATTCCAAAACTCGGATTTGTTTTTGAGATCATGAAATTTACATGCAATATTAATAAATCACTCAATATTTCTAGCGCTCTTTTAGCTATTGTTGCTTTCTTACTGCCGAGAACATTTTTCCATTTTCCCCATGACTTTCCAGGATTTCCATGACCCATACGAACCCTGAAAAAAATAACTTCCCAGAAAGTAGGATTGCTTACACAGGGTGGCGACAGGAACTGTGAAAAAAAGTTCCCTGACTTTTCCCTGATTAAGTTTACCAAATTTCCCTGATTTACGTTACCAATGATAATGGTTTTCTTTCTTTACTCTACTTGAAATCCATTGTATGTTTGTATAAAAATGCAGTATTTTAAACGTTTTAAGTTGTGTAAAGTTGTTGAACTAAAGATATATTTTTAAACGATGCTACTTTTTTAATAAAATGGTTAAAAAATAATATCAAGTCAATTTTTTTTGGAAAAAAACACTACAAAACAGTATATTAATTTTTTCTACATGGAAAGATTATAGAAAATTAAAAAAAAAAAAATATTCCAGAAACCACTTAGCATAAGAATTTTAAGAAACTATTAAAATTACTCCTAAAAACATATGCATATTTATGATAGAACTAAAAAGTAAATGAAATTATTTTGAACTAAGTTTTCAAAAAATATAATAATTGTTGCAAGAATAACAAGTAATAGTGAAAGAATAGAAGTAATGTAGTTATTCTTATTTAACTAATTGACATATTTATGCAAAACAGATGAAACCATTTGACATCCATTCATAGGGAGCTTTTCTCTAATCAAGAACATAGGTTTTAATGAATGAATACAGCATTTTAACAATAAAAAAATAAAGATATTCACTTAAGTACACAAGTTAATGTTTTTTCAAATGATTTCAGTACGTAACGAAAAAAAATCTTAGATTGCTTTTGTAACAAACAACTTTGAAATGCAAGAAAAAAAAGAAGAAAAAAAAAGCAATTAGTTAATTTCAAAATATATAAAAGAAGAATACAACTTGGTTATAAAATTAAAGAATCACTTCAGTCTGAAGAAAAGAAAACCTTTATAATTTGCGGCGACAACAAATAGTATAACGGCAAAAAGCAAAGTTGTTTTAATTGAAAGTTCAATTTTAGCAATTAAATTAAAAACGCGAAGAAGTAATAACTTTTAAGCTTTTATAGTATTAATTCAAAAACCAAAGATTTCTTCTTGAAATCGTGATTACAGTACGCTAATTACTTCGAGACAATAGAATAAAGGCAAAGGAGCTAAGGCATTAATGAAGGTTTCCTCTTTGCCTGTATGGTTGTTTATTTTACGTAGCATTGAAAGCGTAAAAGGAAATTTCAAGCTAGGTAAAATAAACAACCTAACAGACACAAAAGCAATCTTAGGAAGTCATCCTGTGGTTAATAAGTAAGATTCAGTGCTTTGATGGGGGGGGGGGGGGGGGAGATGCACAAATATGCGGCAGTGTATAATCGCACCTCATTAATTTTACTTTTTGTTTGAACAGATAATTGGCGGAAAATGCATAGGGAATTAGAGTACTAAATTTTGTAAAGCAAAAAAAAAAAAAAATTTTTTTTCTTCATAAAATAAATTTTCCCTGATTTTTTGTAATTTTCCCTGACTTTTCCCTGATCTCCCTGATCTGTCGCCACCCTGTTACATTGTTACTTAAAAAGTAAGTCATCCTATACCGGAAAGTGTTTGGAGTGACATAAAAATAAAAGAACATTTTATTAACGTTCTGAATGTGTCATGTTATTACTTATTCATATATGTAAAATTAAAAAAAAAAAGTACTTCTGCTAAGATATATTCTGTAGACAGTCTCATGGGCGACATGATAAGGAGGTTCGACTGTGCTAATGAAAGAGAATGAAGAACTGTATACTCACAGCACTGAGTGACTGCGGCGGCAACAGTCATGTCTCGATATTCCCTGTACATGTTGTGGGTTCCAGTTCTAGAGTTGTACCTCAGCCAGATGCCGAAGTTCTTTACTTTTGTGGGAGATCGATCGTACCTCTGGAAAGGAAAAAGATGCCATTAGATGCATATTAAAACCTTACAACTTATTCAGTAAGTTACCGCCCTATAGCCAGGGCTAAGGCAGAAATACATGAAATACACCGCCAGCTCAGTCAATTCCAGCCGAGGACTGCAGTTTCGTGCTTATTAGCACTCGTCAGCCAGGCATAGGACTAACTGAGCTGGAGGCGGAAAACCTCTTAAGTAGAGACGTACCGAGTAGTACTTTGGCCGAGTAGCCAAGTACCGAGTATTCGGCCTTTCACTACTCGGCCGAGTTACCAAGTACCAATTATGTATTATGAAGAACCACCGACACACATGTGATGAATTTTGAACTTATTGGAATAGTAGTATAGACCTCCTTGTCCATATAATAGTTTTTAAAACTAAATTCCTGCTGAAATTCAATTTACACATTATATAAACGATTTTGTTTGTGTCAAAAATTTTACAAAAAAAATATTTTTAAAATTAAAAATAAATAAATAAAAGGTATGATTAATCAAGTTGGAATTAAAACAAATTTATACCAATCAATTATAGTTTTAGTCCGCAAAACATAAATAATTTTAATACAACAAATGTGCAGGAACACTGCAGACCATGTGTTTCTGCCCCCCCCCCCCCCTGTTACAAGGAACGTCTTTTTCAGTGCATAACATGTGAGCTAAAGACATTCGACAAAAAAATCTGAAATTTTGTCGGATGCCTTTAAATCCACGAGCTCCCATGTCAGCATTGAAAAAGGAATTCCTTGCTATGCCAAAACACATGTCTGCAGTGTTCCTGCACTTTGCTTTTAACATTGTTTTATTTCCTTTTATTTTTTTTAAGCAAAGGTATTTTAATAATTTTTTATAATTAATTTTTGTAACAAAAATTCATTTTTAACATAAAAATTCCATATTTTCTATACTTTTTTTTTTGCATAATTTTACATAAATAATTTTTATCAACTTTGGGGACATTAAAATAAAGATTTATTCCATTGAAGCATTACAAACTTCATTATTCTCAAAATTTAAAATTTGACTTATAAATTTTAATTGTAAATGTTTGCAGAATATAATGTTTGCTCTTTTTTCTATAAATTTTAGTATCTGCCTTGGACAATATTCAATTTTTTGCAACTACTCGGTATTGGCCGAGTATCTGATCAGAATTTGGCCGAGTACCGAGTAGTTACCGAGTACTCGGTACGTCTCTACTCTTAAGGAAGCCAAGAGTGCCAAACAAACTGGTAGCTAATACAGAATTAGCACTGACCTGACGAGTGACCGAAACAATGGTTCGGTTCAACTCTAATATTGAAGGCAAGGCAGGTATATTCAGTAAGTTACCGCCCTATAGCCAGGGCTAAGGCAGTCCTCGGCTGGAATTGACTGAGCTGGCGGTGTATTTCATGTACTTACAACTTAGCTTCACTACAATAAAAAAAGGCATGCAAGAAGGTCCAGTGTCAACGACCACGATTACAAATCTGGTAGAAAACCATGGTGGTGAAAAAAATCTGAAATAAAGCTCCTAAAATTTTCCTGATTTTACAATTGTGACTCGCACACAGATCTAAAGAAAAACATTAATGTAGCACAAAAATTTGCTAAAATAATTTTGTCACTAATAACTGTTTCTGCATTACAAAAAAACTTGATGCAAAAAGAGGAAGTTATGAATAAAAAACATTCGACTTAGGTCAACAATGTTCAAATGGTCTGGTGTCTTTAATCCATAACCTCCTTTTTTCACAATTAAAAGGGGTTGAATCCTTTTGGCACTGAAACACACGTCAGTCATTTTTAGTATCATTATTTTGCAAATTTTGTACTTCTTTTATGATTTTTCAACCAGTCATTGAGAGGTAATCTTCCAATATTTGCTATAAGTTTTGCTCTAAAACTACTACACCCTGAACACTACTCAAAACAAAGAAAACTGCAAAAATACAATTTTTCTTTCATTTTGCTAAATGAAAGAAAATTCCAGCAAAGAAATCACTAAGATTTGCCGATTGCAAATGCTAGTTTTCTCTGAAGGAGTATGCAAAATTAGACTTTTCCCAGAAATAGAAATTTCCTTCAGAATTCCCAGGTTATGTTCCAACCCTGAACAGTATTTTTTTTACAGCATAATATAAACACATTAAAATATTTTAATTAGAAGTTGGCAAGGACGATATATCAATATGGGACATATTTAAAAAAAAAAAAAGCTAGGTTTTGTGAAAGAGACAAAGCTTTACAAGCAGAAATGGAAGCATATATTAGTTTATAAGGATGCTAACTTTTGTAGATGTATGTAAGCCTTTTAGTAGAGTCATTTAATTGACTAAGAGAGCACATCCATTTTTTATTTTTGCCCCTTTATTAAGATATTTGTTTACAGGACATTGGCCAGTTCCATATCATCTGTGAACATACCCATTATGATTTAAGATATGAGCCTGATAGGAATGAATCTATTTACACCGAAATAAAAGTGAAAGTATTTGTTGGAATCGGGTTTCACTTTTCGCGGTACAGTACCGGAAAAGGCGACCGATTCCTGTGCTATTCGCCCTTTGAGAACAGAATAATGCCATCGAGGACATCATCTGTATGCAAGAGCAATATTTTTTTTTTCAAATAAAATGTAAAAAATAAATTTTACAGCAATGGACGGACACTTTTAAGCTGTTAATTTTTTAACTTATCTAATTTTTGCAAGCTGAAGTATTTTATGGTTCACTATTAGCAACAACTACCACATTATTAATCTTTATTTTAATTGTGAAATTATTAGTTTTTCAACGTATTTCCTCTGGTAGCTAAAAATGATTGATTGCCCATAAAAAGAACATCATAAACCAACTTGATAGCGTTAACAGCCCTAGTTCAGGGGCCAATCTAGGATTTTTTTTCTCGCTACCTATTTTTGTGAAAGTATTGCAACATTCTATTTTTGTGATTTTTTTTTTATCAGCATTGTTTTTGTGAAATTTTAGAGGCATCCTAATTTTTGTAAAAGTGAAGCAGAACAAGTAAAAATGTCATCTAGTATTATTTTTAACAGATTTCGTTTTTTGGAGAGGGAGGGGGGTGCTGAAAAATTAAGAAGTATGAAAAATACTATCGTAATTTCAGCTTAATAGGCTATGTACTGTGTACAATATAAGAAATTATGAGGAAAACGGTTTCCCAAAACAGATGTTGAAAGATTACGATAATATTGCATAAATACACTTAGGCGAGAAACAGCTAAAAATTCGTTAAAATACTACAAAAAGGTTTCTATTTAAGCGATTGTTCATATAAACCGGCTTGGAATTTTACTTTATGAGTAATTTTGTTTTAAACAGAGAAACAAATTTTATATTTTAAAATGCTAATTTTTGTGAAACTTTCGATGTTCTTTTGAAGCTACTGATTTTATTACTTGATTTTTGTGAAAGTACTGATTTCAAAAAGTTTGTATTTTTTTTAAAAACTAATCCAGGTTTCGAAAACTGAAGTATTTTAAGGTTCACTATTGGAAACAACTAGGTACCTATTTTAGTTATGAAATTATTTTTTTATTTCAGTTTTTTCAACGTATTTCCCCTGAAAGATGATCGATTGTCTATTAAGAGAAGATCATAAACCAACTTGATAGCGCTAACAGACCTAGTTGCACGAGAGACAAATTCATAATTCAGCAGCAAAACACGCAAGCACAAGTTAACACAGGGTTGCCACTCAATTTTGGAAAAAAATTCCCTGTGTTTTCCCTGTATGAAAATAAAACATTACAAACGAGCGAGCACTGATTATTTGGAAAAGAACATTAATATCTTTATAATTTCACCACAGGGTAAAGAAACGAAACACAAATTTCTAAATAAATAAGGGAAAATAAATAAGAATTCATAATAACTGAAATAATAGCATGGTGGATGAATATATTCAACTTTTTATTCAAAAAAAAACTTCTCTTAGCCATGGACCTAAAAGTGTATAAGTGACCCAGAACAATGATTATTGACGACTCATTTCATACACTCTAAATTATCATGAAATTCAAGATTCTATTTTTATGATAAATATATTAATATTTACTTTATAAAAAAAAACTTAAGCAAAATTACCATTTTTTATTTTACTTTATTTCTGAACTTTATTAATATTCACATTATAATTATTACTATTTATTTAATTTTTGGTAGTTTATATATTTGAGAATTGATTTTTGTAACTTTAATTTAAAAATGAAAAAAATTCCCTTTATTTTCCCAGTCTTTTTGTTGATTTTTGAATTCCCTGTGTTTTCCCTGTTTCTTCAGGTTTTCCTGTGGCGTGGCAACCCTGTAACATGATAAAAGAGAATATTACCTCTGAAATGCAAACAATTTCTCCATTGGACTTCTTGAGCTTCTTCAACTTTCGGGTGAAGTACCAGAACCTGGATTTGGCGGTCACCTTATCCGGGGCGAAGATTCGCATGCGGTAGAGGGGGGGATTCTTTTCCTTGTCCGTGGGCAACGGCCGCCCGATGATCATGAACTCTCTCAACTGGAAAAAAACACATTTTACTCATTTGACGACAAAAACCGAGCTAATCTACGATAAAATGCATACGTAGCTCTGAGGAATTACCTGCTTTTCTTGCTATTTCCAAAAAGCAGCAAAAAACACAACATTCACATTAATGGAAATTTGAGTGATACATTAAATATTTTTCAATCTATTGGCATATAATATTTCAAGTTTCAATAGACACTAAGACAAGATTCGACAGGTACCTGCGTCAAGCATTTGCCATTGCGTCAAATAATGTTTAAATTGTAAATAAGGTGAAACAAATCTAGCCAAAGTAGTGACAATTAGAAAATTCTTAGAAACTCCCCCCCCCCCCAAAAAAAAAAATTTACAGCATTCAAAAACAAATATTCTGAGAGATAAAAAAATTAGCTCAATATCTTAAGAGACGCTTTGAAAATGTTTATTTTACTTTAGTGCAAGCTGCATATTTAAAATAAGTACTTGCATGGCATATTTTATTTATTACTTAGTATTCTGATTGAATTTTTTTTAAACAAAATTAAAAATTTCAATTAAAACTTATTAAATTAAATCATTGCTAAAACTTAAATTTTGCCAAATGGTAAGCTAGCAATATATAATCCTTAACGCAGATTACAAGACAGTTCAATTTCAATGTTGTAAGTTAAAACTATTAAGTCCCTGCACACAACGCAGAACCATCTGCATTCTGCAGGCATATGAAAATCAATGTACAGTGGGTAAGCAAAATATTAACAAGACAATGTCTTTTACTTTCAATCAGGTATGCATGAAAACAAACGAAAGTGAATTTACGCCTTCCGAAGTTTTTCATACAAAGCAAATGCTAGATATATCCAAATTGCAGCAATTTATGAATACACTTGATTCACAATAATTGAAACCAGAGCCACAAAACTTGGCGAGCATATTTTATAGGGTTTGAACCCAGAAATTGCTTTTTAACCAAAGATATAATAATCTGTAGCGAACGTACTCTGCCATTGTTACAACCATTTACGTGTATCTTTTCAAATTAATTTATTTACCACTTGGAACTTTCTTACCTAAATCATACAGGAGTATTTTTCGAGTCGAATAGATGTCAAGCCTCGTTAAAGCTCAAAACGCTTGCTGACACAAAAAGGTAAAATTACAATTATTCCAGAGACTAGCTTCTCCAAACTATCTGTGTGACATTTTACAGGGTAAAGATGGACTAAATTCAGATTTTAGAACTTGCTTCGCCAGCTGGATAAAAGAAATTGATTTATCAATTTACCCACATTAAGAACTTCGCTAGCAAAGGAATGAAGGATTTTAGACGGGCTATTCTGGAATTATTACATACGGTTCGAGAGGAGATTAAAACATAGAGACGATTTCAGTGTTTCTTCTGAAAATAATCAAGCATTCAAATATATAAAAGAAAGCAAGGAGGGAATACATGAGAAAAGAAATCGGTATTCAACATGCCACGAGGTAGGCTTAGTAAAGAGTACAAGGATATAAACCATCTTAATTTATAATAAATCGATGGAATTACTAATGTGTATTTTAAAAAAGACGAGCTATATAACAGTCAAATAAAATTATTCCCATACCTGTCCTTTTACTTTCATTTTTAATTATTTCTACAACGCCGTGAACGATCTCCGCCACGCCGAAGAAGTTTCCTAAGTCTTGTTTGTTGCCAACTTCTTTTGTGAGAAATAAAAAAAGAAGAGGGGGGGGGGGGATATTGTCAAATGAGATTTTTGAGATTCTGTATGCAATTTTAAAAGAAAATTTAGGCGAAATTTAGGAGTCATCAAAAATTTTCCTGAGGTTTTTAAGCAATGTTTTGAAGTTTAGCTTCTTTTTATTCAACAAAGAGGATTCAGAGTAGTTTAAAACTATGTTGCAGCATTATCATCCAATTCGTATTTATTTTTTGATTGAAAATTACTTTTATTGCACCATTGTTTTGTTGTTTTAAAAAATTGTATTTGTTTTTCCATCCAAATTTTAATCATCATATTGGCAGTGCTTCATGTCAGTGACGTGACGTCATTTGTTGTCAAATTAATGAAATTGAAGATGGAGCTTGCTTCTATCGGTAAAAAAAAAACCCCTTTTTAAACAAGTATTTATACTACAGTCTATTAATCCATTTCCCTTAATGAAAATAGAGATAATTGATGTTATATAATATAATTTGGTACTCAAAGAATTTGAAAGCATTGGAAATATAAAATGTTTCTGATTTATTAACTGAATGTTCTAAATTTTGTTTCTATATTGAAGTATGAAGCTTTATTCTTTTAACATTAACGAGAGCTTAAAATTAAGCTAACTCGTTGAATTTTTTCTTTGAGACTCGGTAACTAGTATGTAGAGACGTACCGAGTAGCACTTTGGCCGAGTACCGAGTACTCGGCTTTTCACTATTCGGCCGAATAACCAAGTACCAATTATGTTTTAAGAAGAACACCGACACACATGTAATGAATTTTGAACTTATTGGAATAGTAGTATAGACCTCCTTGTCCATATAATACTTTTTAAAACTAAATTCCTTCTGAAATTTCATTACGCATTATATAAACAATTTTGTTTGTGTCATAAATTTTACAAAAAAATTATTTTTAAAATTAAAAATAAATAAATAAAAGGTATGATTAATCAAGTTGGAATTAAAACAAATTACAGTAAAATCCCTCTAATGCGGACACTAACAGGACAATTCTTTTTTGTCCGCAATACAGGGGTTTAATAATGTTATTTGCATTGGAACAGGGGAATTAAAAATTGTTTGAATAAGAGGGTGTCCGTTAGGAGAGGTTTCACTGTATACCAATCAATTATAGTTCTAGAACGCCAAACGTAAATAATTTTTAAAAGCAGATAAAACAAATGTGCAGGAACAGTGCAGACACCTGTTTCTGCCCTCCCCCCTTACCAGGAACGTCTTTTTCAGGGCATAACATGTGAGCTAAAGAATGTAAAGACATTCGACAAAAAAATCCGACTTTTGTCGGATGCCTTTAAATCCACGAGCTCCCATTTTGTGTATTGAAAAAGGAACTTCTTGTAACGCCAAAACACGTGCCTGCAGTGTTCCTGCACTGTGCTTTTAACATTTTATTTCCTTTTATTTTTTAAGCGAAGGTACTTTTATATTTTTTATAACAAATTTTTTTTGTAGCAAAAATTCATTTTTAATATAAAAATTCCATATTTTCTATGCTTACCTTTTTTGCATAATTTTTAATCAAAAGGTTTCTTTGGGGACATTAAAATAAAGATTTATTCCATTGAAGCATTACAAACTTCATTATTCTCAAAATTTAAATTCGACTTATAAATTGTAATTGGAAATGATTGCAGAATATAATGCTTGCTCTTTTTTTAATGAATTTTAGTATCAGTCTTGGACAATATTCAATTTTTTGCAACTACTCGGTATTGGCCGAGTATCTGATCGGAATTTGGCCGAGTACCGAGCACTCGGCAAATTGGCCGAGTACCGAGTAGTTACCGAGTACTCGGTACGTCTCTACTAGTATGTATAGTTAGGGCATGCATTAATTTTCTGAACATATTTTAGCCGTTCCTTTTAAACTAGCTCTTATTCTAGTACGTTCTTTCGCTTGATATTGGAGAGGGAGCTTTTCTGAGAGTGGTGGTGTATAATCGATAATTCAATATTTGGGAATCTGGCGCGGTCGTCTCATTTTTGGCATAAATAATTTTATTTTGGTAACCCTGCTGATTTATAGTAGCCCTATGTGAACAGATGTCAAAGAAAAATATCTTTCGCGCAGGCGCTGGAACCAAAAATTGACGCCAATGAAGAAAGATCCCCAAAGTATCGAAAATCCCCCAATCGTCCATTTTCGTTCATAACCATGATGTAGCAAAGCGTATTTTTGTAGGGGTCAATTCAAACACAAATTGGGTCCACTTTGCAGCCCTTTCACTATATTCTATGTCGTAAAAACGAGCATTTCGTAAAATTTTCTTCTTAAAAACTTCTTTCATCACTGTCACTCAATCAATTCGTCTGAAAGCAAAAATTCAGTTGAAGAATCTACTGCTTCTGAGTCATTCCCAGTGAACCTCTTTTGGCCCAACGGATTTCAAATCGGATTTGGGATAGCTAAATGTGCTTTATGCTATATGATATGACAGGAATTTTTGTGCAATAAATATACAAGAGACCAACACAGAAAAAATAGTCCTTTTTCTCTCAAAAAGGAGAAAATTCACAAAAATTTCTTTCTTTTCACAAAATAGGGTGGTAACATTAAAAACCTTTATCAACCCCTGTTTTCAACACCATAATAAGTTAAATTGGTATGTCGTATTCTAAAAAGTTTATAGGCTGCAGACTGATGCAGCATACAGCAACTTTAATGAAAGAAAAGTTCCTGAAGAAAAGAATGGCCTCCAGCTCGGTTATTGACTATTTTGGATTGATGAGTCCTCGACATTAAGAAAACGGAAGTCTCTCTTCATGTCATGATGGGATTGTCAGTTATTGCATATAGTTCCCGTTCTGCCTTAGCCGCGTGGCTGTAGTAACTCGATGCTTTCAAGTTTGTTTTCTTGTCACTTTTTTTAAATTTTCGACGAAATTTTGGCCATTTTCAAAGAAAATTTAGGGAATAGTGGCAGTCATTTATTTTTTATATCTAATATTTCAGTTTAGATTTTTATCAATTTTAATGGAGTTAATTTAGCATTAGCTGTTTTACTCATTTTTCTTCTGTTAGCTACTTTTACAGTTATGTGATTCAGAAATAAATAATATGCATTGCTTGGTGCACAATCATAAGCTTTTTTTTCAATCAGGCACTTTTCTTCCTATTTTATTGTTCTTTTGGAAACACTCAAGTGAAACCCTCTGGTGGTCCTGGGTCATGAGTAAGAATTTTATTTTTGAGTAACTTGCCATGTAAATCAAGCACCCTACCTTCTATTAATGCCTAGCTACCTGCACTTTGGACTGTTTGACAATGAACATTTAGAAGAGCGTGCTAAGACGTTCAAAACCATCAGAGAGTTAAATAGCTTCCAAAATATTTTGGGAGAACGAATCTAACGATGACTTTTTAGGTGGAAAAAATTCACTAGAAGCAGTGTTTATACTAAGGAAAATTACAAGGTGGAATTTCTTGCCTTTTCCACAATATTAAGATGATTTTTTATGGGTGTTGCATATATATGTATACATATATATATATATATATATATATATATATACATATATGCAGGGTTTTCCGTTTTAACCTGCAATACCTTTATTTTCACAACCGTTAGTCCTTAGTGTATACTTCCAATTGCAAAAATGTTCAAAATCAGATGCAATATTAAGATTTTGAAAGTTTGAAGCAAAAATAAAAATGAGTCAAAAAATACAAAGATTAACTTTTATACGGGCCCCAGGTCCCCCCCTTTAGAGAAATAATCTCCATTGAAAGCTATTACTGACACCAAATACTTGACATTTGTGCGACCAAAACTTCAGGAAATATTCCAATTCAAAATTTTAAGGGACCATACAGAAGCTGAAATCAGAACTTATTGCCCTTTCAGAAGAATGACAGGTCTTCAAAGTAAGAAAACCAAGTTATTTATATTTTCCATTGCTATTCAAAAATAAATGCAAATGTTATGCTGTGATAGGCACAAATACACTACAAAACCTCAAACAACTTGAAAAACCACACTCTTTGCACACGTATAGCTTTAAACACATGTTAACTGCTATATTTTCCCCCAAAAGGCTTTATTGATGGCGAGTGAAAAGTGGTGTAAATCACAAAACGCTGCGTTTCATATCTCGCTGAATATTGGTCGTACCAATATCAAACTTTTTGTGTTGGAATTATATTTCAATGGAGATTATTTCTTTAAATACCAGTTGGAGGACCTGGGACCCATGTAAAAAGTTAAATTTTGCATTTTTTGACTCTTATTTATATTTTCAGTTCAAACTTTCAATACATTAACTCTACATCGGATTTTAAACCCTTTTGCAATTGGAAGTATACATCTAAGAACTAACGGTTGCGAAAATGAAGGTCTTGCAGGTTAAAATGGAACACCCGGTATATATATATATATATATATATATATATATATATATATATATATATAAATAGATTGTTCTGAGTGGAATTTTAGGAAATATTGCTGGAATCACACAATCTGGCATCTTATCCTGAATGCTGTATAAAGTAGATATAATAAACTTTTAAAAATTGCAGATATTTTATTAGGTGGCACTGGTTAATTCGAAACATTAATGTTGCAGCAAATTTATAGTTCACAAGTTTTTTCTTATGTTTTGTTATGAATTCATTGTATTAAATGCTATTGGAAGAAACAGGAAATAATTGCCAAATTGTGTTTCTTTGAAAGATTCTTCAGACTAATATTTTAGGAAATCCTGTTCATTTTTAAGTACATGATTAAATAAAGCATGTTTTAATTCTCGTAAGCATTTTATTCTTCATTTCAGAAAGCAGAGTCAATGCCCTGACATTGGACGCGTCAAGTGTGCAAAGTTCACCGACTGTTTCATTCCTAGGTTTGTATTTTTTAAAACAAATATCTCTGTAAAGATTGCTGATGGTAATGAGCAAAGCAATTTTGTACAAATGTGAGAAACCCACAACGCTGAGACTTTCAACTAGAATTAAGTTGCAAATCTGCTTCTTTAAAAAATTTTTTCAACCTTTTTATTAAGTGAGCCAGGAATCAGGGATGACAGTATTGTGAGGGATTTTCGTATTTTTAAAAATATTCAAAGCAGAGTGAGACGGAATAGGAAAAAAATTGAAAATTAACGAATAATCATTGAATAAATCAAAGTTGGGACAGTGTCAAGCAATTCAAGTATAAGCAAAAAATCGTTACAAAAAACCTCCAGCTTCCAAGTTACTTCCAGTGAAGTCCTATAGGTCAAAGGGTTTTGGATTGGATTTGGGATAGCTAAATATGCTGCATACGAAATGACAAGATTTTTTTTTACCAAAAAATATTTTTAAAAATGTTTAAAAAATTTCATTTATTTATTTTTTTTTGCTCCCAAAACGAAAAAGTTCGATTTCTTTTTTTCACAAAATATGGACCTAAAAATTAAAACCTGGATTGACCCTTTCTTTCACAAGATCCCAGGCCCTTTATTTCATATTTTTCTGGAGGAGAGGAGGGGCAAAGAGTGCATATTCAATGCAAATTTCATCAGAAAACAACAAAACTACGTCCAATTCTCAAACTGGGGAGGAAGGAGCACAGTTGGCAATTCAATTCATTTTTAGATTTTGTTATGCAAAAGAAGGAGACTAAAACACCATTTTTTACTTCATAAAGAAGATTAAATCGTGCAACCTGTGATTTTTTTTTTCTTTTCTTGTGCTGTCGATTTTTTGTGCATTCTATTAAATGCAGACCACTTTGCATATATTATGGCCAAAAAATAAAATTTATCCCCCAAAATTCGTTCGCTCCTTCAAAACTCCTCCAATACTCCTTCACTAAGGAAATTTTTTGAAGGGCCTTTCAAACTCCTTCATTTTGATTTTAACTCCTTCAAAACTCCTTCTTTTAAAGTTCAAGACTACATAATCTTCCTCTTTGACAGTAACTTAAAATGCTTTGATCGACCACTAACATTAGTCACCAGGGCGATTTTAATATGCTTTCGTGCATTTATTTATTTATTTATTTTTTTTGTAAAGATGTGATTTACAAATTGGCTGTTATAGTTAAATCATAAAAGTTGAAGGTTAGAAGACAAACATTTCATAAGTAAAGTAAAACTTGCTGGTGATTGGCTATTTTTTCAAGTTTTATAAGTTTTATCATTATTGTTTTTCCCTCCTCCACACTCTCAGCGGCAAAAGTCAGGTTGTGTAATTATTATTTAAATATTTAAAAATACTTACGTAGGTGTACTGTGTTAAGTGATTGTGTTAAGAAAAAACAATTGTTTAGTTAATCGTGTTTATGATATTGTTACAAATCCTGTAAATAGTAATTATTGTAGTAACGTAACCTGTAAATAGTTTCCCGTAATGAATATACAACCCCTTAACATATGGCTCAAGTATACAACCCCCTATTCTTTTTTTTCTTATTTCATTCACTGATTTTATCAATGGAAGTGTAGTTGTAGAACGTCGTAGCATTTTCTGGAATATTTGAGAGATTTCTTTTCGGTATATATAAGCCGTTAGCGATGGATAAACAGTTGAGTTTCGATTGATATTTCGAACTGAGAGCATTTTTGCTCTGTTTATTGCGAGGCATTTCGCTGTGTTGTTTTTGTATTTGGAAGTAAATACGTGTGTAAACGTTGAGTTTACGGTGTTGTGTGATAATTGCTTAATTGCGGATGAATAATTTAGCAGTTGTTGAAGATCTTTCCTGTACATAGTGTAAATAAATTTCCTGTATTCTTAATCAAGAACTGTGTCGTCCTTTCAAGAAAGTTGGAAGTCGCACCGAATCCGTTACAATATTGAAAAAGGGTCATCCACTAGCGATGTCATGCCTTGAGGGAAAGACAGGTTCATGAAATTGTGACAAGGGGAAGAGAGAGGGTGACAAACAGTGACATCACAGTTATTATAACAATATGTTTATTAAAGATATGACATGTGACAAGAGGAGTAAGGTGAAGTATGACACTTTGTGACAAAGGAGGAAGGGGGTCAAATACATTGAAAAAAAGTGCGACATCGATTAAGGACAGCCCATTAGTACTCCTCCAAAATCTCACTTTACTCCTTCGAAAGTCCTCCAAAACTCCTTCATTTTATTTCTGAAATTGAGTACGAACCCTGTATTCAGATGTGAAAAATGTTAATTTGCTTGAAAGAAAAAAATATAAAAAAAAAAGTTGTGCATATTTTAGGAGTTTTTAATGCATATTCACCTGCCTGTTTTGATGATTTTACTGTGCATATAATACAGGCTCTACTACTCATTATATGGTGAATCTTTTGACAATCTCGAATGCTTTCAATTAGATAACTTTTGAAATGTTTGTTTATTTCTTAAGTGCTTAAAGGCGTTTTTTTCTCTCCACAGGAAGTATGGATTGCTACTATTCCCTGTCTAGAATAAATCCCGATGACGAGAATGCCGTGAAGAACATGCAGCAAGCACGATTGGTAACAGAGTTTGCCATTTCTATTATCGATTCTATGAGTGGAGTAATAAGAGATGTAAAATTGCCAGAAACCTATATAGGCGGTGGAAAAGAAAATTAGTTCTTTTCCGGGATTCTTCTTGAAAAAATGGAAAAATTGAATTTACAAGATAAATTGAATTTATGAGCTATACTTTCTTACATGTCATTTCTTATATAAACATAAAAAATGATATAAAGATGTATGCCATTTGGTATTCTTTCCTTTAAACAAAAATTTACATAACAGATTTACAATTTAAAACACTAGCCTGCAGGTTTGTCCTATTTTGTTAACCACGGAAAAAACCGTTCCGTACAAAATGTTATTTCGTCCACTTTTTCAGTAAACTGAAAGTTTTTAGAAAAAATTTGAAGTTTGAAAATAATAAATTATTATATAGATTCTTCCTATTCAAGTAATATTTTAATATAAAAATATCATACATAAATATGTACATGAACAATTGATTGTAAAATATTTTAAAGTAAAAATGAAAAAAGTAAGATTAGTTGAAGTTTTTATGTAAGTGTATATAAATCAAATAAGTGCTAATAGGTTATAATAAATGTAATAGCATTTATAAAAACAAATATATCAGCTGTAAATTTTAAAATGTTTATCTATGATATGGAGATTTACTGCCCATAATAAATGCATTAAATAAATTAAAAAGTAGAAATAAAAAGTTGTTTTAAGGTTTTAGCCTCAAAAAATTAAAAATCAGATTTTAAAAAAAAAGAAAGAAAATTTACTTGATCTTAACTAAGGAAATGTTGACATGAAGTGAAATCTGTTCTTGTAATACAAATACGAATGTGATGATCAGCAACAGGCTCTAAACCCAGCTAGGCTGTTCCTAGTCGATTTATAAGTCTCCAATGAAGATTAAACCATGCAGAGTATATAAATATTTTACTATGGGATGACATCAATAAAAACTCAAAAAATATTTCATTAAAATGTTTTTAGTCTATAAATCTCCATTTTGTATGTATGTCTCTGATCATTTCATTTGACTTTTCTATTGAGTTTTAATTTCTGCTACTGTAATATGTAATAGTGTAATCACGCCATATTAGCTTATTCACATTGTTAAATTTTATTACTTTTAAGTAAATTATGATCTAAAATTATATGCACCAATGTGTAATAATTTTTTTTTTCTTTTTTGGATTTATTGAATTCTAAAGTTAACAATCACTCTAATTTAATTGAATGATTAATTCACAATAGGTAATGTATTAGACTTATATGCTAATTTTATTACACCATTACAATAAATTTATGTATTGATAATCAGTTGATTTTCCATTTTGTCCCAATGAACGAACTCCGACTGATTTGTTCTTTCCACCAAAGATAAAACTCTTCCACTGCACTGATCTTGTGTGTACAGAACTACTCTGTTATAATTTATCTGGACAAAAATAAAATTTGTTCTGTCTTTAAATTCCACCATCTTTTCTCTTCAAAAAATGAAGGCTTCACTATCTCTACGTTTTATCTGTTCTCAATTGACGTATCACAATAGGAAATTGCATTGCAAAAAGCAGAGCTGGCTTTCATATTGTCCTTTGGCAACGGGTAAAATATTTATTTCAGTTCTCGCTCAACAGTAGGTTAAAATAAATATTAATCATTTAGGAGATATAACCATCCAGTGTTTAAATTAATTGATTGATTAACAAAAGCGTTTCGGATTCGATCCATCACACTTCGAAACCATGTTTGCCACAACTTAATTGCACACAAAAAATTTGATCAAAATCAGTCCAGCCGTTTAAAAGCCTTATGGTGACAAACATCCTCACAGAAGATTGTTATATATTAAGATGAAATATTTGCAGGATGCAAAAGGGTAGAATTCTCTAACATGGTGTGCCATCTTCAGCATTGAACACGTTGGCACGTTTCTGAAACAAATTTAATTTCTGCTTTTATGTGTTTAAAATAATGAAAATCCAATTTAACTCTTACAATTAGTTTTTTAAAAGTTATCCCCATCCACGTTTTTGGTCACAATTTTTCAACACAAATTTAGATTGATTTCAGAGATGGTTAGAAGACCTTTGAAAAACCCAGATTTTGGCGACAATAGGGAAAACTCTCTTTTATGTACATTTGCGTCCTTACAAATGGCACCTTGATTGTTTGCTTTGACACAGGTCAGCAAACTTAATGCTAGGTGCCATGGTGATGATTTGACTCTAATAACTATTTCTAAAAGTTATCCCCATCCACATTTTTGGTCACGATTTTTCAACAAATTTAGATTGATCTCGGAGACAGTTAGAAAACCTTTGAAACACTCAGATTTTGGCGACAATAGGGAAAACTCTCTTTTATGTACATTTGAGTCCTTACAAATGGCACCTTGGTTGTTTGCTTTGACACAGGTCAGCAAACTTAATGCTAGGTGCCATCGTGATGCTTGGACTCAAATAACTACAGTCGCACCTCCATATATCGAACTTCCACATGTCGAAATTTTCTATATATCGAAATGCCAGCAAATTTCTATGTTCATTACATAGAAAAATTGTTTTTATGTATCGAAAAAATTTGTATGTATCGAATTTTTTTTCGAGACATTCGTACATTTTGTTTCCACTTTAGACTGTTTGCCTCATGGAAAATAAAGGTTAGAGGAGAAAATTATGTTCACTAAAGGTTGCTACGAAACTCATAAGGAATCTGGGGTTGGGGGATGTGTAAATAGGTCGTTCTTTCGTTCTGGAGTTCTTAAATTCCCTCACGTTTATTTAAAATCTTAGTTGTAACCAGTAACTTTGTAAAATCAGTTTCAAGTTATCCCTTTTGTTTGTTGATTATCATTCCTCGTCTTTTTAGCTTCAGTAAAAATCATTCAAGTTAAGCAGATTGGTTTTTTACTTTTCTCTCGATCACATTGTCAAAACGAGATCTCATAATGTTGCGGGTCAAGTTGAATTGCCGAGGAATAAAGATGTATAAAGGCGCAAAAATGTTAGTTTCTGTTATTTTTTTAACTATAAACTTTCGTTTAATTCGAAGCTCGTATCAATTAGAAATTAGGTTTCATACACGAAAATTAGCTTTAATTTTAATGTGTTAGGAGGTTTTTAGGATAAAATAAAATCGTTTCTATATATCGAAATTTCTATTTATCGAATTTTTTTCTGGCAATTTGCTACTTCGATGTATGGAGGTCCGACTGTACTTCTAACTATGGCCTTCGCATTATGAAGTGGACCTACACCATCTTTGCAGACCAGCTCAAGTGGAGTGCTAAATTTAACTCTAGCTTAGTTATCATAAGGTGGAACTGTAACATGGGCAAGCCAATTGGCAAGAAATTCAACATACATTATTTGTAAATATACAGGCGAACCAAAAGATCTTTTTCATTTTCTACTATGGGCAAAGCCTTGCCGATGCCACTAGTGCATAATAAAATGAATAAATGAGACAAATTAAAGCTACCAATGGTTTCATAGAAACAAAAAAATAATAGGGACAAATTAGTAAATCTCTGAAATAAATATTAAAATGAGGAGATTAAAAGAAGCATATGCTAAAATAGTTTTAAATTTTCAGTAGAAATGAAATATTTGCCGGATGCAAAAGGATTGAATTCTCTAACATGGGGTGCTATTCTCGGCACTGAACGTGTTGGCATGCTTCCGAAACAAATTTATTTTCTGCTTTAATGTGTTTAAAATTAATGAAAATTCAGTGAAACTACTACAATTAGTTTTTTTAAGTTACCCACATTTTTGGTCACAATTTTTCAACAAATTTAGATTAATCTCAGAAACGGTTAGAAAACCTTTAAAAAACCCGGATTTCGGCAAAAATGGGGAAAACTCTCATGTGTACATTTGATTCCTTAAAAATGGCACCTTGGTTGTTTGCTTTGACACACGTCAGTAAACTTAATGCTAGGTGCCATCGTGATGATTTGATTCAAATAACTATTTCTAACTATGGCCTTCTCATTATGAAATAGTAGTTTTGAAAACGCAGTTTTACAGTTCTTGGTGATATTTTAAAGGCAAGAAAGATACGTGTGGCTCCAAGGCTATGTTTAGAAATTTTAGTCTTATAAATGTGATTATAGTCCATATTTATAGCTTGGGTTATGAATGAGACTCATAGACTGTAACCCCCTCCCCTCCCCCATGCTACCTTTTTAACTTTTCATAATTGAAGTTCCAAAAATACTACGGAGGACTATTTTTGATGCTGTTACCAGACAGGGTGTTCTGAAGCTCTCCCCTGGAAAATTTTCGAAATTGAAGTCCTAAGAATGAAGTTCTTCTACAATAATCCATGGTATTAAAAAAAAAAGGATTATCCCACTTAAATATTTCGAAATAGTAGTTTTCAGAACCCAACCAAAAATTTTGGGGGTGTGGCGCACCCCCTTGCACCCCCCGTAAATCCGCCTATGCTATAACGTCTTTGTCTTCTCTTTTCAGAAATACGTTTTGAAACAACTCCAGAAAGAAAGGGAAGACACAACGTTCGGAAGACCTTGTTTGTTTTGCAAGAAGTTTTTTATGGGCAATAGGTTTGTGGCTTCATTTTTTCCCCCTCTCCCTCTTTTTTATGAACTGATCATTCATTTGATTTTTTTTTTTTTTTAACTGTTATTAGGGATAGTTAGTTATCCCATTTTAATGGATCTTCATACCAAGCATGTTGTTTATTTTTACGATTCATTTGAAGTAAATTCCCAAGGGATAGAGTGGTGCAGTGCTTGAAACTGCGGATAAGTGAATTTCGTGTAATGTCTGCAAAATAGCTAAAAAGAAAAAAATACTTGTGCATTCAAAAACTTAAAAAATCAGTTAGACTATGGATAATCGACAGTTTACTGTATTAATTGCTAATATTGTAAATTTTGAGTATCATGTAAACTACTTTTTTTGGTACAGTAAATCTGTAAAGCTGTGCTGATGGTAACAATTTTTTTGTATCATCTTGTGACTAAGTTTCTAGAATTACATTTTAATTCCAACGTGTCAGTAACTTTGTTGATGCGAGACTATTCGTTGATTTTTGTCGCTTCGGAAATAAGCTCTCGTTAATTTTAAATATGTGCATTTTTCTATATTCAATAAATCATCTCTGCAGTTTTTCTTTTTTTTCTATGTGAAAGATTGCGAATAAACCATGAAGCAATTAATAGATCTAAGGACGGATCCAAGGGGGAGCTAAAAAGCTATAATTCCCCCCTTTGAGTTCAAAGTTACATTTAATTTTTATCTGTGAAGAAATTTTTTTCGAATGGTCCCTCAGATCCAAAAAGCCAAAAAAGAGAATTGGTCTTAAAGAAGAAAGAAAATTGGTCTTGATGTGACAAATAAAGTCAATTTTTTGATTAGTATGGAGTTTGCATTTATTCTTCACTAGTAGTACCTGAACGGCTTTGCCCGTAATAGAAAAATTAAATGGTCTTTTGGTTCTCCTTTATATTTACAAATAATGTATGGTGAATTTTCTCGCCAATTGGCTTGTGCCCATGTTACGGTACCACGTTATGATAATTTCGTAATTGACTCGTCCGTCTTATGATAGTTTTGTTCTTAAAATCGGAATAGAAAAAGAACCACATCGAATTTTCGAAACATCACTTCGAGGTGCACATCCCTGTGCTACAAACTAACTTTGTGCCAAATTTCATGAAAATCGGCCGAACGGTCTAGGCGCTATGCGCTTCATAGAGATCTTGACAGACAGAGAGACTTTCAGCTTTATTATTAGTAAAGATTTGAACATAAAATGGTTTCCTTTGTTTCAAAATCGTTGAAACAAATGTGGTAAACAGGGGTCGAAGTGGTCCTATATATCCTATATTTCCTATATTTTCAAAAAAAGTATGAAAATCCTCCTATATTTCCTATATTTTTGGAAAATGTCCTATATTTCCTATATTCCTGTTTTTTATCCAATTTATTTCTTTAAAACAACACTAAACAAACTATCTGACTCGGGATTTTTCGTCGAAAGTACGTGTGCAAACGAATTACAAATTAAAAAACACAACTCGCTAAATCCTGCAGCAGGCATCTTCTCTCATTGGCCACAGCAATATGACGTCACTTTAGTGGGTGGAGTTTCGAGAACGAATTCTGGAGTTGGTTTTAGAATTTTGCGTTTGGCAACAGCCGTTTGTTTTGTTTTCCAGCGTGGTTTTTTTGGTTTTGTTTTCGTGGTTTTTCTTGGTTTTTGTTTTCGCGGGTATATTTTTGTGTTCAGTGCATTTTCCGATCGGAATGTTATAATAGTCTTTTTGCAATCTTTTCTTTTTGTGGAATTTTATTGAGCAAAATGTCTGTGTGTTTGTGCTACAAAGCATTGGTTATTTCCCGTTAGTTCTCAGCACAAAGACGGTTTTTATTTATTTATATAAGCTACGTTTGTGACACTTCTATCCCTGCAAATATTGTGAGTTGCTGTGTTAATTATCAATAAATTTCACTTTGTTCTTTTTTTTTTTTTTGTTTTGTCTACAAAGTACTTTTTTTTCAAAAATTATTCTTTCAACTACAGGAAAGTCATTTCAGGTGTAAGTTATAATTTTGTTTGAAGGTTTTTTTTAAAACAAAATCATTGATAAGAATAAATAAATAATATGTATGTATTTCTTTTTTCATAGCGAAACTATTCATATAATGTGTCCTATATTTGTCCTATATTTTTTGTGTAAAATGTCCTATATGTGAAAAGTCGATCACTTCTACCCCGGGGTAAATGATGTTTTTAAATTTTCGATTTTAGCTCCCCCCTCGGGAAGGGTCTATATCCACCACTGATTAAACTTGCAGATAATCGGGAGTTTGCAGTATTTTAAACGTTTTTTTCTTGCTGCAATTATCTTTTATTAAACTTATTCCTCTGAGGTACTTTATAAGTTTTCAATTTTCGCTTATACCGTTTTCTTAGATCCGTTCTCATGGATCACCTGATGGAGCAGCACAATTTCATGATCGGAGCCCCCGACAACATAGGTGGGTCTTTCGATCCTCTCTTTCGTTTTTTCTCCCGACCGACTCTGTCTTGTTTAAATTGAACAAACCTTTCCTATTTTTGTTCCAGTGTTCATAAACGAGCTGCTGGACATTCTCGAACAGATGTTAAAAGAGTGAGTTTTTTTCAATATTTTTGCTATGAAATGTAACGTCTTTGAAAATATTCAACGAATATCTCTTTTAAGAGAGAGCGATAGAGAGAGCCATAAATAAATGATTATTAAAAAGTTTCCACATTCGTTTCAAATTTCAAGAAAAAACTAGCAAAATAAGAAATAATATTTAATTGGACAAAATTGCAGTTTTATGCTTTTTTTGTGGCAATTAAAGGTTATTTTTTCTTATTTTACTTTTAAGCACAAAGATCAGCATTAAAAAAATGGATCAAAAATTTTACTTTCTAATTTTTTATAGTTAGGTATTTAATGTACTTTTATCTTTAAAACAAGCTCTAATTTTGTCCATTTATGATAACTTCTTTCATTTTCATTTTTAATACTTTTCTGTGTGTTGCTACTTAGTTTGTAATTTTTATTTTCAAAATTTTATCTATCTAACGTGTCACAATGTATATTGTGGAAAACGACATGGTAGCATTGTGAAAGTTACGCAGATTCTAATCCCAGCATTACAATGCTGCCAGGTTTGAGTTGCTCAAAGTTGCCACACCACAGGGAAACCTGAAGAAAAAAAAGAGGCAAAGAAAAAAACACAGGGAAAATATTGAGAATTCAAAACAAATAAATAAGTAATAATAATAATTTTTAAAAACAAGGGAAAATGACAGAATTTTGAAAGTTTCTTTAAAAACCTGGTATATGCTGCAAATTATACTTTTTGAAAAAAATTAAATTGCAAAAACTGCTAAATAAAAAGGAAATAAATAAATAAAAAGAAGAATAAAATTAAAATAAAAGTAGGTAATTTAACTTTAAAAGTTATTTTTATTTTATTATTATTATTGTTTTTGTTTTAGATAATCTTAAAATGTCTATCATAAAAGTGGAAATTATTGAATGTATTGTTTGCATGCAACTTGAATTTTATGCTGATTTAATTTAGTGAGCATGAGATTAGTCGTCAGTACTCTTTGTTCTGCTTAACTTTTGCATTTTTAAAATGTTAATGAGAAATTGTTGTTGTTGTTTTTTTTAAATAAAATGTTGAATATAAATATTCAATCACTTTGCTATTATTTCAGTTTATATGAATTCTTCTTTAATTCCCCTTATTATTATTATTTTTTTATTTATTTTTTCTCTTGTGATGAAACTATCAGGATATTACTGTTCTTATACAAATACTCATGTTCACTTGTTTGCAATTCTGCATTTTCATAAAGGGTGAACATGGAATTTTATCCCCTGGATAGAGTGGCAACCCTGTTGCAAATGGAGCTGAGCATTTATTTTAAATTTACTGTTTCAAGTGCTTTTTAAAATTTCGGTTGATGTTTTTTTGTACTCGATTATTTTAGCCTACTGT